>NW_015177086.1:203158-237860 GCF_001447785.1 Gekko japonicus | reverse complement strand
CCATGACTTCATTTCCTCCTTTGATGTATGGCCCAGTTTCGCATTCATCGTATTCCGGCTTTCAACCCTACCTTTCAGTTGGCGTCTTATCTTATCTAAGAGGCCCAGGCATGGCGACGCAAACAATGCTTCCTTGATCTTCTGGCCCCGGCTTAATACAGTTTGCAGTCGGCGGGCTAACATTAAAGGAGGAAACCCTGCAAAACAGAAAGATAACTAGGATTGTTGCTGTTTTTCAAAGCAGCTTCCAAGGAACAGACAAGGCAAACTTAATTTCTGCAATCCTTTGGAGCACCGTGGGAGAGAAACAGAAGAAACAGAAATCACCGGGGGAGTGCGTTCAGGTTTTCGAGGGCCGTTTTGTTTTTGTCTGAACGGGGCGAGCGAAAGCAGAAGCCCCCGGGCTCTTTTTGTAGAAAAAGCCCAGCAGGAACTCATTAGCATAATAGGCCACACCCAACAGCAGTCACTTATTAGCATATTAAGCCAAACCCCTGACAGCACCGCTCATTAGCACATGAGGCCGCACCCCCATGTTGCCAGAAGTGTGGTCATCCAGCCACACCCACCTTTTGCTTGTTATTCTGTTTACCTTGTTTGTTGTCACAACCCAAAACTTTTTTGTAGCAGGAACTCCTTTGCATGTTAGGCCACACACCCCTAATGTAGCCAATCCTAATGAGTTTCTGCTGTTGGGTGTGGCCTATTATGCTAATGAGTTCGTGCTGGGCGTGGCCAACTTGGGAGCCAGCCGGAACTCCGTTCCTGTGCGTTCCTGCCGAAAAATAGCCCTGAGAAGCCCACTTATTAGGTCATCTGCTTCGGGTGTCAGAGCTCACAGGTTCAAATCCGCCTCCGCGAAAGTCAGAAGGAGGTTATTTAAGACACCGAGGCAAGTCCCCTACTGCCATTTTGCTTCAGTGCCTTCCCCGAGGAGCTTCTAAAGTGTTGCTCTAAAAGCACACCGAGAGCGGAATGCTTTGAACCTTTGAATAAAGTTGTCTGGAGAGAACATTAACCAAGCCTCTGGGGCAAGGGATGCTCTGTATTCTTGGTGCTTGGGGGGGTCAACAGTGGGAGGGCTTCTAATGTCCTGGCCCCACTGCTGGACCTCCTGATGGCCCCTGGTATTTTTGGCCACTGTGTGACACAGAGTGTTGGACTGGATGGGCCTTTGGTCTGATCCAACATTGGCGTATCTTATGTTCTTATGTTCTTAAGCCTGCCTGGGCCACCCTCAATTCAATTTGGAGGCCTCGGTTCACGCTTTCTGAGCACCAGAGGTTGGCTTCTTGCTCATTTCCCTCTCTGGCATTACAGGTAAAATCCTGTGGGGAATATGTTGACATTTTAAAAATCACAAGCCGCAAAGTTCCCTGAACTATACCTCCATGCTCATGCTGCAGAAGTTCTATGTGTAGGGTTGCCAGCAATGCTCCCTCTAAGCCAGGGGTGTCAAACATGTGGCCCGGGGGCCGGATCAGGCCCCCGGAGGGCTTCCATCGGGCCTGCAGTGGAACTGGCCATCTCCTGCTTCCAGTTCTCCTGCCGCCGCCGCCGCACCATCACTTGCTTCGCCAGACTCTCTCAATCACTCAGCCATGTCATGTTTTAACCTGGGTCCTAGACTCAGAACTCTGATAATGAGATTTCTGTGGGGAATGTCAATAAAGCAAAAGTAGGTTTGCAGCTCACAGAGCAAATGTTTTAAGCATGCTTTTTATTTTAAGTTTAAAAAAATCCTCTTTGTGTTTGTGTCCTTTATAAAGCTTATATCTCTGCTACCTGGTATTACATTTTATGACACACGTGGCCCGGCCCAATAAGGTCTCATTTATGTCAGATCCGGCCCTCATAGCAAATGAGTTTGACACCCCTGCTCTAAGCTGTGGAGTCCTGTGAGCAAAAATTCTACTTCGTGAGCTACTGGCATTGAAGTTGTGAGCAAGCAATTTGGCTACTGCATCAATTCGTTTCCCCTGGAGCCATCCTTCCTGAGCCAAGATAAAAATATTTGAGCTGGAGGCTAAAGAACTGTGAGCTAGCTCACACTCAGCTTAGAGGGAACACTGGTTGCAAGCTCTAGATTGGGAAATACCTTGGGATTTGGGGGGAGGACTCTGATGAAGGAGGGGCTTGGGGAAGGAAGGGAATTCGGCAGGGTACTATGTCGCAGACTTCACCCTCCAAAGCAGCCATTTTCTACAGAGGGACTTATCACTATAGTCTGGAGCAATGCTCCCTCTAAGCTATGGAATCTTGTGAGCAAAAATTCTACTCTGTGAGCTACTGGCATTGAAGTTGTGAGCGAGCGATTTGGCTACTGCATAAATTAGTTTCCTCTGGAGCTATCCTTCCTGAGCTATGACAAAAAATGTGTGAGCCGGAGGCTAAAAAACTGTGAGCTAGCTCACACTAACTCAGCTTAGAGGGAACACTGGTCTGGAGATCAATTGTAATAGTGAGAGATCTCCAGGTGCCACCTAGAGGTGATATGGAACACGAAAGAAAGTCACAAAAAAGGTACAATATCAAAGAAGCAAAAGCAGTCGTGACCAAGTTACTAATGTCGTTTCAGTTATACTCAACAAATTTCAAATCTGAATAATTCATGCACAAAATTGGCTTTTTATAAAGTCACATAATCACATTCCTGTCCCAATCCAAAGGTAAGTCAATACATATTGGAAAAGTCCCCATAGAAAATAACTTCTCACAATGTCAGGGAACAATATTCTTCAGATTGGTGTAGTGGTTAAGTGCGCGGACTCTAACCTGGGAGAACCGGGTTTGATTCCCCACTCCTCCACTTGCACCTGCTGGATGACCTTGGGCAAGCCACAGCTCTGTCAGAGCTGTCCTTGAAAGAGCACTTTCTCTCAGAACTCTCTCACCTCCGCCTATCTCACAGGGTGTCTGTTGTGGGGAGGGGAAGGGAAAGGAGTTTGTAAGCTGCTCTGAGACTCCGAGGGAAGGGCGGGGTACAAATCCAATCCCTTTTCTTCCTTGTCTTCAGCCATTCAGAGGTGGTTTGCCATGGCCTGCTTCTGTCTAGCAGCCCTGGACCTCCTTGGTGGACAGAATGGAGCGGGTGCAGAGGAGAGCGACAGGGATGATCGGGGGCCTGGAGACCAAGCCCTGTGAGGAAAGGCTGAGGGACCTGGGAATGGTTAGTCTGGGGCAGAGGAGGTTGAGGGGAGATAGGATGGCTCTCTTGAAGTATCTGAAGGGCTGTCCCTTAGAGGAGGGCAGGAAGCCGTTCCTGTTGGCAGCAGAGGAGAGGACTCGCAAGAATGGGTTTAAATTAAGGGCAGGAAGGTACTGGCTGGATATTAGGGGAAAAATTTGGACAGTCAGAGTTGTTTAGCAGTGGAATCAGCTGCTGGGGGAGGTGGTGAGCTCCCCCTCACTGGCAGTCTTCTAGCAGCTGCTACTACTACTACTACTACTACTACCACTACTCCTACTACTACTGCTGCTACTACATGGAGGCATGTTTGGTCCAACATACATAGTAGCAACCCTTGTAGGTGCTTTCTAAAGCTTAGGAGACCTGGCCCATATAGAAACTGAATAATGTTTACCTGTTAAGAAACTGCCATGAGACTTCCTGTAGTGGCTTGTAGTTCCTGAGGAAGGACCTGAAGTCCGAAACACTAATCAATACCTAGGAAAAGTGTTGGACATCTATTCCAGACTTCATTGTGGACATCTATTCCAGACTTGATTGTTTTGAGAGATTGTTATTCTGGACTTTGTTCTTTCCCTTTGGGATATTATGGACTTGTGTATTTTCCTATGATGGATTACATGTATTGCATTACTTATTGTGTTGAAGTCTCTTTTTAATAGCTCTTGTGCGGGTTTTTTCAGTGCACAGTTGTTATTTATTGTTTTCCCTTAGTCTTCTAGCAGCGGCTGGACACACACTTGTCAGGGATGCTCTAGGCTGATCCTGCACTGAGCAGGGGGTTGGACTAGATGGCCTATAGGGCTCCCCTGCTAACTTTGTGATTCTATCATTCTAGTTCATTCCCCTGGAACCTCTGTGGCGCTTCCTGAAATGTGTGGCCCTCCGCCTGCTTACCTGTGAATTCTGGTTTGCTCCAATAACGGGTGTCCGACTTGTTGTAACTCTTCAGTTCCTGCCTGGTTTCTTTCCCAGCTTCCGACTCTTCCCTCTACAGCCTGGATTCTCAGTGCCAGGGCTATTTTTGGGCAGGAACGCACAGGAACGGAGTTCCGGCTGGCTTCAGAGTTGGCCACATTCACTACAGCCAAATCTACAGAGGGAAGAACTGGAGAGCAACCCCTCCCGGCGACTCCAAGGTAGGAGGGCCTGGAAGGATCGGGGAGGCATTTAGAAGCCTCCTCTGCCTGTCCAAGGGCCGGCTTGCCTGGGTGCTCCATGGCCACGGGGCGCCCGGGCAAGCCAAGGGAAGGCATGGGGTGTGGCCTGATATGCTAATGAGCTGTGCTGTCAGGGGTGTGGCCTGATATGCTAAAGGATTTCTGCAGTTGGGTGTGGCCTATTATTCTAATGAGTTCCTGCTGGGCTTTTTCTACCAAAAAAAGCCCTGCTCAGTGCTGCTCCTGCCAAGGCGCCAGAACCTGCCATTTCTCTATCGCTGTTTCCAAGCCGAGTGGCTGATTATTATTATCATTGTCAACACTTGAGTGGATGTAGTGATAATTACGGACCAATTTGCTTTGCGGCTGTGGCATGCTTGGCTGAGGCATCCTCATTCCGGGAAATTAGATTAAAAACACTTGCTCAACTTGTTTTGCTTTCCTAACGGGCTGGTGGAAAACTGCATCGACTCCCTGCGTAAGCGATGCAGGAGCAACGTATCTAATCACAAGCTGCTAGACGCGTCTCTCTCCTTCATTCTCTCTTTCTCGTCCTTGAAATCCCTCTATCAGAGCTCAGTTTTTCTCGCAGGGATGATTTCAGATTTCCTGTCTCAGCTGTTGGAACTCCCAATCCCAAATTTAAACCCCCAATTCCCAAGTTGAAATCCCCAAATCCCAAGTGGAATGAGCTCCTGGAGGAGATCAGGACCCTGTGGGGCCTTTTATAGTTCTGCAGGTCCTGCGAGATGGAGCTCTTCCGCCAGGCTTTCAACTAGGAGCCGCCACCACTATTAACAACCACTATTAACAACTATAACAGCCTGGTTCCTGGTCGATTATCGACAGCCTAGGTGCGCCAATTATACTGAAGAAGGTCAATTAACTGGATATCTAAACAGCCATGGAATGTATTCATATGGAAACTGCCATCATTAGGATATCAAAGAACACAACTAGCACTTAAATATTTAATCTGGTATTGTTTTAATTGACATGTTTTTAAGTGTTTTATGAAACCTTGAGTGTTGTTATGGATTATATCTTGTGTAAGCCGCCCTGAACCTGCTTCGCCGGGGTAAAGGTAAAGGTTCCCTTGCTCGAAAGCCAGTCGAATCGGACTCTAGGGTTGTGGTGCTCATCTCCGTTTCAAAGCCGAAGAGCCAGCGCTGTCCGAAGACGTTTCCGTGGTCAAGTGGCCGGCATGACTAAACGCCAAGGCGCACGGAACGCTGTTACCTTCTCACCGAAGTGGTACCTATTTATCTACTTGCAATTTCTTGCTTTCAAACTGCTAGGTTGGCAGGAGCTGGAACTAGAGACGGGAGCTCACTCCATCATGCGGCACCCTCGGGTCTCGAACTGCTGAACTACTCTGCTTCCACAGCCTGCAGTTCAGCGTCTTAACCACTTGAGCCATAGGCGGAGGTGGCTGCCACTCATGCCGGGGACACTGGCCACTGACCGTGGTCTTTGCCCCGCCCACAGAGGCGGCACCGGAGTGAACGTGCCCTGCGATTCGAAGACAGAACTGCTTTGGCACGGCCACACTCAATGCGCTCCCTCAGCCATAGCCTGAGCCAGCTGCCACTCATACCGGGGACGCTGGCCACTGGCCGCAGTCTCTGATGCCCACCCACAGATGCGGCGCAGGGGCGAACGTGCCCGCAATTCGAAGACACCGTGGTGGAGTCTTGCCACGCCACCCAAACAGCCGCCGTGTCCGTCCTCTCCCGAGTGCCCATAGCCAGCCAGGCTGTGCGCAGCCCGACAACGGATGGGCCACACACGCCACCAGGGGCCATGGCCCAAGCCTGCCGCTACCGCCCGAGCCTGAACGTGCGTCGCTGCTCGGCCTCCATGCGATCTGACAACGGGCAGCCCGGCCACTCCAGCGGGAGGGGGAGGAGTGGAGGCTCGCCCCGATCCTGCTGCCGTCCTCACCCAAGCCCGGCTACAGGTTCCTGGCTGCCCTGTGCCCGGATGATGGCTGCACCGCCCACTCCAGTGTGCAAGGGCCGCCTCCGGCCGCACCCAATCCTGTGGCCGACGACAACTACATGCAGCTGGCTGGCCTCTAACTGGGTGGGGGCCGACGTAACGCCGACCCCGAGGCTGCCGGAGGTCACCCAGCCACTCCGTCACCCCCCCAACTCCGGGGGCCATGGGGGGGGAGAGATCGGGAGACTGGGGGCGCCTCCATCGTGCCGTGCTAGGGCTCATTGTCTTCCTCCACAACGGGCTTTGCTCCTAGTTTTGAAATAATGCAGACTTGATTTTTGAGCATCTTCGAACTACAGCAGTGTCCCCTTTTCCCCCCAAACCAGGTTCAGCCTTGTTCCGAGGCCACTAAGACCGGACTTCTCAGAGCAGAGTCATCAATCGATATAATCACTGTATATGGCATGTTTTGAAAATGTTTGGATGTGTCTCAAAGTGAGGCAATGTTTAACCCTATTCCGATCTCCATTAGCGAGCTCTTTCTTGCAGAGTACAGGAAACCATCGAAAAAGCTTTCTCACCAGGACAGCTGAAAGCATTCTCCACACTGGCTCTAAGAAGCCTTTCAGCAAACAACCTCCAGTTGACAATGACTGCGTTTATTCTGAACAAGATTTCGGTTGCCTGGAGCACACAGCACTTTCTAACTAGCTATCCGCTGTAGTGGCTCCAAGGCAGAGGACCCCTGTCAGGATTTTTAATATAAATGAGACATAACAAAATTATATTAGTCCGACCCATGGGCCTACAGTCTGGATCCACTCACCACAGGAGATGGCCACCTCTGCTAATCCAGAAATAGGAAGGGAGGTATCAGCTGCCCTCTAGTGATGCTCAGCTCCATTGCACTCCTTTAAGCGCTCCTTTAAGCAGAGTGGGGTGCTCTAGTTGACTGATTCCCACACTGAGCAAGGGGGTTGGAGTAGGTGACCTCTAGGGTCCCTTCTAACTCTGTGTCAAGAAACTGGTCTCCTTTAACAGAGTTTTTCTACCTAAGCGTTAAGTTTCTTGACTAAATTTCTTGACCTGTGTCAGAATTTGAAAGGTGCCCGCAGGGTCAAAAAGGCCTCTGCTCTCCGGCCTTTTTGAACCAGTTTGGTGTCGTGGTTAAGTGCGCGGACTCTAATCGGGGAGAACCGGGTTTGATTTCCTGCTCCTCCACTTGCAGCTGCTGGATGACCTTGGGCAAGCCATAATTCTGTCAGAGCTGTTCTCTCAAGAGCAGATTCTGTCAGAGCTCTCTCAGTCCCGCCTACTTCACAGGGTGTATGTTGGGGGGAGGGGGAGGGAAAGGAGATTGTCAGCCACTCTGAGACTCTGAGTGGAGAGTGGGGTATAAATCCAATCTCTTCTTCTTCTTATATTGTCAAAGGCTTTCACGGCCGGAGTTCATTAGTTGTTGTAGATTTTCCGGGCACCACCTCCACCTCCACCTCCACCACCTCCACCACCTCCTCCTCCTCTTCCTTCTCCTCCTCTAGCTACCCCAGACTCCACCCCCAAATCTCCAGGAATTTCCTCTTCTTCTTCTTCTTCCTCCTCCTCCTCCTCTACCTACCCCAGACTCCACCCCCAAATCTCCAGGAATTTCCCAAGCTGGATCTGGCAACCCAAAGCTGCCCCCATCCATTTGCCTCTTTGAGGCAACTGACTACAATGTTTTTGTTCCACCAGACTTTTTAGACTCTTAGACTCATCCCTTGCGTCATCTTCTGGGCATGGAACAGGGGTCACTGTGGGTATGGCAAGGCAGGTATTTGTGAATTTCCTGCCTTGTGCAGGGGGTTGGACTAGATGACCCTGGAGGTCCCTTTCAACCCTGTGATTCTAGGATTCTATGCTATGTTTGGTTCGTGGCGGTCCTTGATCATCATGTTCCCTTTTACGGATCATAGTTCATTTTGTTTTCAACCTGTAAATCGCATTGAAAACCAGCACGGAAAGATGATGTGAATCTTTGGGATGTGGAGTCATAAAACCTGGCCTCTGCCCGCCTAACAAACTGCGGGTCGAGAGGAGGCCACAGACGAATGCCCAGAGTTTATGAACCTAGTTAATGTTTCCTTGAAACTGGAGTGGATAACAGAAGTAATGCTCCAAATGAGCAAACCAAAGACATCTTTTTCTGGCCCCTCTCGGCTGCTCTCTTAAAGTCCTCGATTCAACTCTCTTGAACTTGGGTTGTGTCCAGGAATGAGATCGATACCACAGCGGATTGGAGGCTCACAAACCTCCACCACATCCGATTACGCCTCCCTTGGTCTCTCATCCTACCAAATGAAGCCCTCGGGGTAATTGCTTTGGAAGACTTTAGTGTACCTAAACACCCCTCTTGATCTGATTGCCTTTTCTTTAAAAAAAAAAAAATCCACAGGTTCACAATTCCTTTTCGCAAGACCAAATGGAAGCATTATTATCTCAGAAAGGCCCTCCGATAGCCATATTCCCCAGGAGAAGCAAACAGGAGAGACTTGGAATGGCAGAATGTTCGGAGAAAGAAGACCTGATTGGTTTTTATTAGATTTTTTTTTCTTTTTTCTTTGCCCAGTAAGGATTGACGATTTACAATCCCGTCGCTGCAGGGTTTGCAATTACAGACGGCAAAAGGAAATTAACACAGACAAGGAATGTATTGCAGATTAATGTATTCTATAATCTCCTGGCCATTTGTGCTTCTCCTTAAGTGATCTCAGTCCGCCGCTTCGACAAACTATTCTTAAATTGAAATATCATTTTAAAACATTCTCGTTGCTGTACGTGCACTGGGGACCAGCTGATTTCTCCCATCCCATCCCATCCCTTTATTGCTCTGCAGTTTCTCCCCCCCCTCCCCTCAATTGCTGTTTAACTAGCACAAGTTGTAAAACTTAATTTTTAAACTTGGATCATAGGCTATCACACAGGGCATTCTGACCAATTACTTCTTTTCTTCCTCTCTATTCTTCCTGGGATTGCACTGAGAAAACACCAGAGCAAGAAGAAGAAGAAGAAGAAGAAGAAGAAGAAGAAGAAGAAGAAGAAGAAGAAGAAGAAGAAGAAGAAGAAGAAGAAGAAGAAGAAGAAGAAGAGGAGGAGGAGGAGGAGGAGGAAGAAGAGGAAGAAGAGGAAGAGGAAGAGGAAGAAGAAGAAGAAAAAGAGGAAGTGGAAGTGGAAGAGGAGGAGGAGACTGGATTTATACCCCACCCTTCACTACCCAAAGGAGTCCCAGAGCGGCTTACAATCTCCTTTTCCTTTCCCTCCCCACAACAGACACCCTGTGAGGCAGGCGGGGCTGAGAGAGCTCTCTCAAGGACTGCTTATGAGAAAACAGCTCTGAGAGAACTTTGACAGACCCAAGGTCACCCCAGCAGCGCTCCTAACCACGACACCAAACACAGTACGGATGCTGAGCGTTTGACACAAAGCCAATCGACATTCGGACTTAGCAGGCTCAAACGGCCCATTTACATGAAAGTCACACTCTTTGGTGGATCTAGGGTTGCCACCTACAGCTTGGGAAATTCCTGGAGATTCGGGGTCAGTGACCAGGAAGGGCAGAGTTTGGGGAAGGGAGGAAGCTGCTCAAGTATGTGATGCCACAGAGTCCAATCTCTGAAGCTGCCATTTCCTCCAGGGGAACTGATCGCTGCCATCTGGAAATCGGATGTTCAGAACTCAGAACTCAGAACTGGCACCATGCTGAGTACCTGAAGTGTAGTGGGTTAGACGCATAAAGAAAGCATGGAGACTGATGTATCGATCAGTATAGCTTTACTGGTACACAACAAGACTAAAGACTAACGGCCGACAGGCCAACTATATACACGGCCAGGGGGCCACCCCTGGTCCCATTGGCGGGTTTGAATGTCCCGCCACGGTCCCATTGGTTCCCCCTTTGGAGGGACTAGAATCCTAGTTCCCATTGTGGTCCGATGCTGAAGCTCAGGTATGTGCGCTGACCTCCGGTGGCGGTCAGCGGACACTACAGTACCTATATGCCTATGAAGCCACCACTTCCACAGGCTTCCCTGTGCCCATCCTTTTGTACAGAACATGACCATGTGTGCATGTGTGTTAAGTGCCGACAAGTTGCTTCTGACATATGGTGAGCCTATGAATTAATGAAACTGAAGCTCAAATACTTTGGCCACCCAATGAGAAAGGAGCACTCCCTGGAGAAGACCCTGATGCTGGGAAGGACTGAAGGTCAAAGAAGACGGGGACGGCAAACAGGAGATGGTTAGGCAGTGTCATAGAAGCAACGAACGTGAAATTGAGCAAACTTCAGAGGACGGTGGAAGACAGGAGGGCCTGGCGAGATCTTGTCCATGGGGTCGCGGAGAGTCGGACTCGACTGTGCGACTGAACAACAACAACAACAACATGAATTAATGGCTTCCCAAACTTCCTGGCATTAACAAACTTGCTGAGGTCTTGCCCACTGAGGGCGGTGGCCTACTTTGTAGAGTCAACCCATCTCCTGATGGGTCCTCCTCTTCTCTTGCTGCCTTTGACTTTTCCCAGCATGATTGTCTTTTCCTCTTGTCTTCTCATAATGGGACCAAAGTACGACAGCCTCAGTCCCCCACTCCTCCACGTACATCTGCTGGTGTGACCTTGGGTTAGTTACAAGTTCTCTCAGAGCTATTCTCTCAAAAGCAGTCCTCGAGAGAGCTCTCTCAGCCCCGCCAACCTCCCAGGGTGTCTGTTGTGGGGAGGGGAGGGGAAGGGAAAGGGGTTTGTAAGCCGCTCTGAGACTCCTTTGGGTAGTGAAGGGTGGAGTATAAATCCAATCTCTTTTTCTCTCTTCTCCCTTCTTCTTCTTCTTGAGTCATTTTAGCTTCTAGGGAGGGTTCAGGCTTGATTTGATCAAGAACTTGCTGATTTGTCTTTTTTGATGGTCCACAGGATCTGCAAAACTCTCCTCCAACACCACACTTCAGAGGAATCCACTTTCTTTGTCTCAGCTTTCTTGGTCTTAGTAAATAAGCTATATTTATAGTTTGCATACTTCGGCCAGTCCAAAGAACCTCTTTGTCATGGTTCAGCGGAAGAACCTAGGGATGAACAGATCTTTTTGTGAACAAATGACTATCATGACCATGAGGCAGTGCGACAATTCACATAAGCAGACCGTTCCTAATCTGGACAAGTCACTGATCTTTGACATTAACAAACACGGAGTCGGGCAACTAAGAGACACAGTTTCTATGCCTGACCCCTTTCCAGGCCCATTGCTATGGTGGGGATTTGGGGGGCTTTGCCCTTTTTATTAAAGGCACAGCCCCGTAAGAATTTCTCCTGTGAAAGCTTCCCCCCCCCCAATCATTTATTTTTTTAAAAAAAAAAGGTGTGCACTCCTTTAAGCAGAGTGGGGTGCTGTAGCTGACTAATTCCCACACTGAACAAGAGGGTTGGAGTAGGTGACCTCTAGGTTCCCTTCTACCTCTGTGTCAAGAAACCGGTCTCTTTTAAGAGAGTTTTCCTTCCTAAGTGTGAGCTTTCTTGACTATAGAAGTCATCACCACCCCCTGCTGGCTCGTTCTCAGAATAGTTGCTTAAGCTAGCAGAAGTTACTAACTTGCAGCAGCAGAGAACTGTCGTCTAAAGTGGTTGACAGCTTGCAGTTTAGAGATCTCTCCTGGTAGCAGCCTTCTTTTGGCTAAATGCTTAATAGGCCGAGGGTGATTGCTAGCATCAGAACACCTACGTAGAATCAACAGCTTGAGAAAACTCAGAGAGAGAAGAGTGGCTGAGTCATAATCCTCAGAATTCTGGCATCCCCCCCCCCCCCCACAGAATCATCGAATCATAGAATGTTTGAGTTGGAAGGGATCTTGCAGGTCATCTAGTCCAACCCCCGCACTCTGCAGGAGCATAGCCGAAAGATAGCCCTACATACCTATAACATACCCGAAAGACGGTCGTCATCCAGCCTCCGCTCGAAAATGTCCAGCTAAGGAGCCTCCACCACCTCCCGAGGCAGAACTTCAGCCCCACCAGGGAAAAATTGCCCCACAAGCCACAAAGTCCTGGCTACGGGTCTGCCCCTTTCCCTTCCCCATCTGCCCTCCACCGACCACCCAACAGGGAAAAAAAAGACATATGGCAAAAGAGAAGCTTAATCTGATTGTCTTCCTGGATTCTCTCTGCGGTGAGCGGAAACTGCAAAGCTGCTGTCTCCAATAGTTCAACCTTGCCCGTTTTGATTATCTGGCTCCAACAGCCGTATGCACTTCTTTGACTGTTCCCAATTGGAGCACTCACATTCTGTTGCAGTGTTGCCCTGCTGGCCGGGAACAGCACTTGGATCCAGAGCATGTGCCGACATGCGATTGGCGCCGACAGTACAGAGACAGAAACAACACCTATGTTCAGCATGTAGCTGAGAGCCAGTCTGGGGTAGTGGTTAAGTGTGCGGACTCTAATCTTTGAGAGAACCGGGTTGGATTCCCCACTCCTCCACTCGCAGCTGCTGGATGACCTTGGGCAAGCCATCGTTCTGACAAGAGCTGTCCTTGAAAGGGCAGTTCTCGAAAGAGCTCTCTCAGCCCCACCTACCTCGCAGGTCCTGTTCCTATCGTTCCTCGCAAGAATGGGTTTAAATTAGGGTGGAAAGATAAAGTAAAAAGGTAAAGGTTCCCTTGCTCAAAAGCCAGTCGAATCCGACTCTAGGGTTGCGGTGCTCATCTCTGTTTCAAAGCCAAATAGCCAGCACTGTCCGAAGACGTTTCCGTGGTCATGTGGCCGGCATGACTAAACACCAAGGCGCACGGAACGCCGTTACCTTCCCACCGAAGTGGTACCTATTTATCTACTTGCAATTTCTTGCCAGTTTGGTGTAGTGGTTAAGTGCGCGGACTCTAATCTGGGAGAACCGGGTTTGATTCCCCACTCCTCCACTTGCACCTGCTGGTGTGACCTTGGGTCAGTCACAAGCTCTGGCACAGCTGTCCTTGAAAAAGAGCAGTTTGTGTCAGAGTTCTCTCAGCCCCACCCACCTCACAGGGTGTCTGTTGTGGGGAGGGGAAGGGAAAGGAGTTTGTAAGCCGCTCTGAGACTCCAAGTGAAGGGCGGGGTATAAATCCAATCTCTTCTTCTTCTTCTTGCTTTCGAACTGCTAGGTTGGCAGGAGCTGGAACTAGAGACGGGAGCTCACTCCGTCATGCGGCACCCCCGGGTCTCGAACTGCTGAACTACTGACCTTCCACAGCCTGCAGTTCAGCGTCTTAACCCTTTGAGCCACCACAGCTCCAGGGTGGAAAGATACCAGCTGGATATTAGGAAAAACGTTTTGACAGGAAGAGTCATGCAACAGTGGAATCAGCTGCCCGGGGAGGTGGTGAACTCCCCGTCACTGGCAGTCTTGAAGCAGCTGCTGGACAAACCCTTGTCAGGGATGCTCTAGGCTGATCCTGCACTGAGCAGGGGGTGGGACGAAATGGCCTGTAGAGTCCCCCTTCCAACTCTGTGGTTCTATGATTTGAAATCTGATGAATTGTATCACACTTCAAATCCTTGTTTGGGGCTTGGATAAAGGCAGTTGCTTACGATGCAATCCTAAAGACACTTTGCTAGGTGTTAGCCCCATTCACCCCTGACCTGGTTTAACCCCAGCTGGAGAGAAAAACAAGACATAATCCATAAACACATGCAAATGCAATGCGTATTCTTAGGCCCAGTCTGAGTCAGGGTTTGAGTCCACCTCCTCGTCCACCGGCTCTCCTGCCGAGTTCTCTCCTCTGACTACCTCCCAATCCTTCCCTCTTTTTTCCTTGAGCGGGGATTATATGCTTCTAATTCTTCTCAAATTCGTGACTACGCTTTGTGCGCCGCACGCTCGTGTTATGAAATGGATATTGATGTTCCTCGGCTTCCCGTGGCTGATCGCAACCTTGCCAGGGTATGATTTGTAATGTAGAAAGTAAAACAGAGAGCTCCGGGGGCGGCTGGTGTGGTCCTCGAAAAAAAGGAAGAAAGAAAGAAAGGTTACAACAGTACAAAGTGGTGGAGAGGGTGGAAAGTGTTTGTATTAGTTTGGTTTTGAAAAATAGTAGACAGTATCACTCCTTTTACTTTTTTCTTACATCTGGGAAGACTATTATCAATGTAACCAGGGGTCATTTCCTGCAGGAGCGCAGAGGAGCGGAGCTTCGGCAGTAAAGAGCCCAGGGGGCGGGCACATGCAACAAGCCCCGCCTCCTGCTCCCAGCAGCCCTCAGTCAGAGCAAAAAGCAGCCAGGTAAGTTGCAGAGCCCCCCCCGGCCCCCCGGTCCAAAACAATCCAGTGGCACCTTTAAGACCAGGTTTTATTCAGGCACAACCTCTCCCTCCTCTGGGAGGACAGATCTGCACATCCCCCCCTCCCAATAGCTAGCAATTCAAAACACTCCAGTGGCATCTTTAAGACTAGGTTTTATTCAGGTACAAGCTCTCCCTCCTCTGGGAGGACAGATCTGCACATCCCCCCCTCCCAATAGCTAGCAATCCAAAACAGTCCAGTGGCACCTTTAAGACCAAGTTTTATTCAGGTACAAGCTCTCCCTCCTCTGGGAGGACAGATCTGCACATCTCCCCCTCCCAATAGCTAGCAATCCAAAACAGTCCAGTGGAGCCTGAGCGGTGGGTGTTGCCTTCTGACACACTTCTGGTGATGTCAGGGGGTGTGGCACATGCAAATAAGTTGTGCTAATGAGTTATGCTAATGAGCCCCTGCATCTCTTTTTCTACGGAATGACCCCTGAATGTAACTAATGTAACGTGATCCTTGTTTTAGCTTTGTATTTTAGTTTAGTATCCCCTTTCCCCCTTCCTTTGCAGTTGTGTAGAGAAAGCAATAAAAAGTATTTAAAAAGAGAGAGAGAGCGGGCAGAAAATGCTGAAGCGCTCATTTGCAAGTGTAACCCAGCAGCAGCGGTGGGCGGTGCCGTCAAGGCGTAGCCGATTTATGGTGGCTAAGGCCCAGTCTGCATCTCACATTCACTCTGCTCTTTTACCAAACCCATGTTGGAACAGAAATTCCCCTCTACGCTGCATGCCACTTTCACTTTCTTTGATTGCTGGATTTTATGGTAGGAGAGCCAGTTTGGTGTGGTGGTTAAGTGCGTGGACTCTAATCTGGGAGAACCGGGTTTGATTCCCCACTCCTCCACATGCAGCTGCTGGTGTGACCTTGGGCAAGTCGTAGTTCTGATAAGAGCTGTTTGGGGGTTTTTTTGAGCCCCCGGAGGGGATTTTTTATTATTTTTTTAACACTACAAAAACTACAACAGAAGAAAAGGGAGGGGGAACTACATATACGGGACAAAGTAGAGAACCCGCTACTAACTAAAAGCCCAAGAGAGGAGATCCCCCAACTAGCTTAGTTACATCAAGTCTTCCCATCATTGATCCCTTTATAAACTGAGTCAAACATTTGTAACACTTTTCCTTTAAAGCTTAGATTTAACTGTCTAGAAACAGTACCCCCGATCATCCCATATCAAAAGTCTCAAAGGCACAATTCAGAGTCCTTCAGCCTTTACTTCTCCTTTCCCCTTCTATTCCGCAGCTTGTAAGGACTTTTTGGAGCAGCTGCCCCTTGCTCAGACAGAGAGTCCTCTCCAGAAGAGCCAGAGTCTAGCTCCCCACTGGACTTGCTGTCTTCTTCTTTTTTCCCGTCCTCTGGCCTTCCCAGCTGAACCCTTAGAAATTCTTGAGCTTTCTGAACAGAGTCAATCTTTTCTTTTTTGTCTTTAATCTTGAAAGTGACGACGTCTGGAAATAGCCATTTATATCCAATTCAGTTTGTCTGAAGAAAAAGCACAAGTTCTTTGTACTTCTTTCTCCGCTGTCTTACTTCAAATGGAATATCCTTCAGCGTTCTGATGGTATTTTCCCCTGCTTTCAGGGGTGTTCCAGCAACCGCTTTCAGGATTGCATCCCTCACATGCCTCTTCAAGAATCTTACCACAATTTCCCCAGGCAGATTATTTTTCTTTATATAGCCTGAATATGATCTATAGACCACATCCATGTCATTCAGCAACGATTCCGCCTTCATTTCTGTCACTGGGGCTAGCAATTCACTCATCATTTCTTTAAGATTCTCCCCTCTGTTCTCTGGCATGCCCTGGAAACGAAGGATCATGTTGGCCTTTTCCATTTGCACTTGCAACAGTTGGTCTTCCATGGAGATTTCTTTCCTTTCCAGCTTTTGCACTTTTTTCTTCACCTTCTGGGTACTTACAGCCACTTCCTTTACCTTCTCAGCATCTTGCTTCATTATTTGTATCAAATCGTTTATTTGGGTTTGTTGTGCAGTAATGCTTTGAGTCACTATAGACATCTGTTCCTTGAAGTTATTCAGCTGTTCCAGTAGAGGGTGCATATAATCCGCTATAGACTTTGCCACCTCACTGGTAACTTCCGGTTTTGGGCTCTCAGTCCCTTTCGCTTTCAAAAGTTTTTCTCTGTCCTTCTTCCCCCCCATCTTTATCGTTTGTTTACTTTCGCGAATTTTTTTAAACATCTCTGAATGTGCGCTTGACCGCTTAGATTCGCTTTGGTAAGTACTTCTAGGCAGTTTCCTTCGCGTTTTCTTCCGCTCCCCCCCTCAATTGCTCAAAAGTTCATGCGCATGGGAGGCGTCCCTCCTCCACTCGCCTTTTTCCTGTTCAGTGGGGTGGGGTGGGGAGCTATCTTTTTCCCTTTACAAAACGCTTCAAAATTGACTCACATTCATAATTGGTTGTTCGACCTCGCTTTCATTTCATTTCTGCCACACGATCTCCTACGCTTGCCCCGGTCAGCGTCACGAAGTCCATTTGGTCTCACAGCATGGAGAACCATCGGAAAGAAGAGGTGCCTCAATTCTCCGGCATTCCGCCGTCGAAGAGGCAACCACTTAAAAGTTCAATGGCCAGGGTCCCTTCGCCGGGCCCCTGGGGGGGGTTGCGAGCCTGCGCACCCCCTTCTTCGACTGGAGCGCAGCTTCACCCCTGGGAGGTCCGGGAGGTGAGTCTGCTAGCGCACCGCCATGAACCGGAAGTCAGGGAAGCCTAATCTAAGGGCCATCTTGCCTGGAATCTCGTGTGTGGCATCCCAAACTGCGAGAGGCATCTATTAGCTGAAAGCTTGATCGTTGGCACTTAGCAAAGACAGAGTCGATGATCTGTGGCCTTCTGTTGCGCTCGGAAGTGGGAACATCCATTTCTCTTACGGGTGGGCTGAAGGCTGTGATGATTAAGAGCCCCCCTCCGTCTGCTGGCCTTGCGGCGGAGTAACCGGGCCTCCATAAATAAAAGCTGCAAATCAAGCCATGGGAAGCTGGGCGAAGAACGGGCCGGACAGCCCTGCCACCCCTGCACAGTTCAATTATGCTCTTTCCCCAAAGAGCTGTACAGGCAGTCCACGAGCACACGGTCAAGCCAATTACCTGCTCATTAATTAGCATCAACAACCGCCCCTGCCTCCTTGTCCAATTTCTTTAATGTTGAGCGGAGTGGAGATTTTGTTTTCCGAACAAAATTTTGAAAATCGGCTCCTTTTAGCTCAATGACATGACCTTGAGAAATCAACAACAACCGGGTTTGATTCCCCACTCCTCTACTTGCACCTGCTGGATGACCTTGGGCAAGTCGTAGTTCTGACAAGAGCTGTTCTTGAAAAAGAGCCGTTTCTGTCAGAGCTCTCTCAGCCCCATCTACCTCATAGGGTGTCTGTTGTGGGGAGGGGAAGGGAAAGGAGATTGTAAGCCGCTCTGAGACTCCAAGTGAATGGAGGTATAAATCCAATCTCCTCCTCCTTCTCCTCCTCCTCATGCTAAATAATGCTGTTTCAATCCTTTTCAGTGGCTGTTTGCAAGTGGATTTTGCCATTTCACACACAGTAAAATCCGGTTCCCAACTGGATTGAAAGTGTGTTATTTAGCATGTGCGAAAGCGCCCGTAGCCTCCACACTGCATGCCAGTTTCACTTCCTTTAATCTCTCGGTTTTATGGTGGCTGTCTGCATAGATTGATGGCCGTTTGATGGCCATTCAGGGGTGACTCTGCAATCAGTGTGGCATTGGCCCGGGGTATCTGGACGTGGTTTTGAGCCGCATCTTTTTCTGTTCCAGTGTGGGCTTGGTAAAACAACGGAGCGAAGGGTAGATGCAGAACGGGCCCAAGTAGGGTTTTCGAGGCAAGAGATGTGCAGAGGTGGTTTGCCATTGACCACCTTTGCGTAGCGACCCTGGACTTGGCGAGACAGTGTGTGACTGCAGTAAAGAAGGCGAATGCTATGCTGGGGATTATTAGGAAGGGTATTGAAAACAGATCAGCCAATATCATAATGCCCCTATATAAATCAACGGTGCGACCTCATTTGGAATACTGTGTGCAGTTCTGGTCACCACACCATAAAAAGGATATTATAGCTTTGGGAAAAGTGCAGAAAAGAGCAACTCGAATGATAAAAGGGTTGGAACACTTTCCCTATGACGAAAGGTTAAGGCGCTTAGGGCTCTTTAGCTTGGAGAAAAGACGACTGAGGGGTGACATGATTGATGTTTACAAGATTATTCATGGGAAAGAGCAGGTAGAGAAAGAGGTACTTTTCTCCCTTTCTCACAATACAAGAACTCGTGGGCACTCCATGAAATTGCTGAGCGGTCGGGTTAGAATGGATAAAAGGAAGTACTTCTCCACCCAAAGAGTGATTAACACATGGAATTCACTGCCACAGGAAGTGGTGGCGGCTACAAGCATGGACGGCTTCAAAAGGGAATTAGATAAGCATATGGAGCAGAGGTCCATCAGTGGCTATTAGCCACAAGGTATAGATAGGGGCTCTGGGGCAAGTGATGCTCTGTGTTCTGGGGGGCCAACAGTGGGAGAGCTTCTAGTGTCCTGGCCCCACTGGTGGACCTCCTGGTGGCACCTGGTATTTTTGGCCACTGTGTGACAGAGTGTTGGACTAGATGGGCCTTTGGCCTGATCCAACATTGGCGTCTTTTATGTTCTTATGTTCTTATGACTTCTTTGGTGGTCTCCCGTCCAAGTATTCATGACGGCTGCCCCTGCTTAGCTTCCGAGATCTGACACAATAGCCAAAACCCAGGTGCCGACAGGAGTTCCACCAGCAGGGCCAGAACTCCAGAAACCCTCCCACTGTGGCCCCCCGTGAACCAAGAAGACAGAGCATCACTGCCCCAGACCTAAGAACATAAGAGAAGCCATCTTGGATCAGGCCAATGGCCCACCTAGACCAAAGATTCTGTGTGTCACACAGTGGCCAAAACCCAGGTGCCATCAGGAGGTACACCAGTGGGGCCAGAACTCCAGAAGCCCTCCCACTGTTGCCCCTCAAGCACCAAGAATACACAGCATTGCTGCCCCAAACATAAGAACAAAAGAGAAGCCGTGTTTGTTCAGGTCAATGGCCCACCCAGTCCAAAGACAACGTGTCACACAGTAGCCAAAACCCATGGGCCATCAGGAGGTACACCAGTGGGGCCAAAACTCCAGAAGCCCTCCCACTGTTGCCCCCCAAGCACCAAGAATACAGGGCATTACTGCCCTGGACATAAAAAACGCCAGTCCAGCAACATTTGTGATCCGGGCCTCCAACAACAAGGAGGCATCCAGAAACACACAGAGGCTCTTGACAGTGGGCACTGGTGTGAGAGGCATGTCATCAAGGGCCAAGAGTTGGCACCCCAGTCCTGAATCCCCCCCTCCCAAGCCACAAAACCCCCATCTTAGATGGATTCAGTCTCAGCTGGCTCTGTTACCCTGCCCGCAAACTTATCCGCATTCCAGGGATTTGCTGTTGACGATGTCTTGAGCATTTCAAATGTGCTGTCGTCCATATTCCATTTTATTGGGCAGAAATCCTGGGGCATTTGATCAGCCACTGAAAGAGGATTCAAAGACAGAACAATGGTGAATGCCCGGGGGCTGCCGTTCATGGACAAAGACACAGAGGACTGGGGCTTTGCTCGTTCCGTTTAGCAAAGCTGACTGCGTTGCCACACTTAATGAACAATAATAGCGGATAATCTCACGCACTCAGATGCTGTCTTTCATAGACGGACAATGCAGGAAGAAATCAACAGTGCGATGCGGTAACCAGTAACAATACCCTTCCAGATAAACAAAAAGCTGGGGCCAGGCGCATTAGAATTTCGCCAGCGTTTGAAATCTTCAAAACGGGCTTCCAAAGAAGACTCAGTTAACTTGCTCGATAGGAAAACACTGAACGGATGGTTACAAAAAGATCACAGCCTTCTCTGTTGAAAGTCGATGACAATCCAATCAGGTTTGGGGTGCTGCTCTTCAAGGGGTGGGGGGTGGGGGGGAACTAAATTATGCACGGGGTGGAGAGAGTTGACAGAGAACTTTTTCTCCCTCTCCCAAAATACTAGAACTTGAGGGCATCCAATGAAGCTGATGGGCAGTAGGCTCAGGACGGAAAAAAAGGAAATGCTTCTTTACAGAAAAGAAAAGCACCTTCTTTACAGAAAAAGGAAATTATTCTTTACATAGACATAAACATGAGCCTGCAGTGTGATGTGACTGTGAAGAAAGCTAATGCAATCTAATAATAATAATGATAATAATAACAACAACAATAATAATAATAATAACAACAACAACAACAACAACAACAATAATAATAATAATAATAATAATAATAATAATAATACTTTCCATTTATTAATTGCTTTCCCCAGTGGTCTCAAAGTGATGTACAGTTACTCTACATAGACAAGGGACTAACAATGTTTGTAGGGGATAGGGAAGACAACATATATTCATTTAATTGCACGCGCCGTCACTGCCTGGTGTAGACGTCTTCTGGCTGGCTCCGTCATTTTCCCGCACGGCTGCTTGCTGGCCAGGCTTCTGGACCCGTATGTCGATCACCACACTGGCCGGAACATCCATTACAGGAGTTCTTTTCATAGCCGAGAAGCTGTTTCGCCTTACAAGCCTTGACCAGGACGTCCGACCGACAGCTAACGCCCTCCCGCAAGGGAGATTGGCGTGCCCACCCTCTCTAAGGAGTGGTTCCCATTTTATCTACTCACCGAAGGTTTCGAATCACTGGGTGGACGATGAGCTGGGGACAACAGGCTAGCTGCTCACACCAGCGCGGGGCTTGAACTAACACAGTTCAGATGTTAAGACAGTGGGATATACCCACTGTGCCACCGCTCCCCTTAGGATGCATTAACAGAATCATCGTGTCCAGATCACAGGAGGTGGTAGTTCCGCTCTATTCTGCTATAGAGGGCAACCAGGATGGTGAGAGGGTTGGAATCCAAGTCATATGAGGAAAGGCTGAAAGAGTTGGGTATGTTTAGAGGGAAGAGAAGGCTTAGAGGGGACATGATTGCAGTCTTCAAATATTTGAAGGGCTGTCATATAGAAGATGGAGCAGATCTATTCTCTCTGGCTCCGGACTTCAAGGCTAGATCTAATGGGTGGAAATTACAAGGGAGTCGATACCGGCTAAATATCAGGAGAAACTTCCTAACTGTAAGAGTGGTCCTTCGCTGGATGTTTTCAAGCAGAGGCTGGACGGCCATCTTTCGGGTATGTTGTAGGGCTGTCTTCCAGCTAAGCTCCTGCAGAGTGCAGAGGGTTGGACTAGATGACCTGCAAGGTCCCTTCCAACTCTAGTATTCTGTGATTACAATGCAGAATTTGCTGCCAGAGATGTAGTGATGGCCACAGGAATAAATAGCTTTAAAAGGGAGTTAGATAGATTCATGGAGGAGAGGTCTATCGGTGGCTACTAGCCATGGTGACTGAAGAGAACCTCCACATTCAGGGGCATTAATCCTCTCAGTGCCAGAGCCAGGAGGCAACATTAGGAGAACGTCTTGGCCTTTATGCCCTGTTCCTGGCCCTCCAGAGGAACTGGTTGGCTACTGTGTGACAAAAAAATCTGGACACACACGACTAAAACAGATAAACAAATATAAATATAGGAGAGAGACACCCAGGATCCAGAAAAAACACTGTGTGTTAATTGAGATCAGCGTCCTATCTGAATTGTGTATATGCTTAAGACTTGTTGTCTAACTTTTATGAAAATGAGAGCTTTGGCACCTCTATAATATCTCCTGAAGAAGATTCATTTTTTGAAACGTTGGTAAATAATCCGGAGACGACGTTGTACCTTGGTTTATAAATTCTATTAAGTTGTGTATCCTAATGTAATGCTTCAGAGCACAATACATGTACAGCATTCCTTATAAGTCTTATGACTGTTGATTGCAGGTCAGACTATCACGACTGTTGGCTTTATATTTGTTTATCTGGCCACTGTGTGAGACAGGATACTGGAGCAGATGGACCACTGGCCTGATCCAACAGGACTCTTCTGATGTTCTTATGAAGACCTCAGACTTTGTATCCTGTTGTTGGCCCTCCAGAGGAACTGGTTGGCCACTCTGTGAGACAGGATGCTGGACTAGACAGACCACTGGTCTGATTCAGCAGGGCTCTTCTTATGTTCTTATGAAGGCCTCGGCCTCTCTGCCCTGTTGTTGGCCCAGAGGAATCGATTGGCCACTGTGTGAGACAGGATGCTGGACTAGATGGACTATTGGTCTGATCCAGCAGAGCTTTTCTGATGTTCTTATGAAGGCCTTGGCCTCCAAGCCCTGTTGTTGGCCCTCCAGAGGAACTGGTTGGCCCCGGTGTGAGACAGGATGCTGGACTAAACGGACCACTGGTCTGATCCAGCAGGGCTCTTCTTATATTAATACGCTCTTTACACAAAAACATATTTAGTTGATATTTTTGAGGACACACAATCCAAATTACTCCAGCCTGTATCCTACCACCCTAATCAGCAAAATCTGGAGGCTTCCTTGAGGCCTAAGGAATTTTCCTCCAGAACGCTGTGATCTTTTTAAACTATCAATTCAGTGTTTCCCAGTTGAACAAGTTAGTTGTGTGTCCTTTGGCTGTCCACACACAGAGAGAGAAAGAGGACGGGAGGGAGAAGAAGAGGATAGAATAATTTCTGGAGTTTTCGAGTTTGTGGAAAGCAGCACGACAAACATATAAATAAAATCCCCAACTTCTAAAAGCCTCTGTCCAAAACTAATATGTTCTAACCTGAGGCTGTCTCAGTGATCCTCAAAAAGATTGTTCTTTCTCTCTCCTTCTATTAAAAAAAAAAAAACCCAAATAGAATGGGGGGGAAAATCTTCAGGGAAAATAAAGAAGTTAAAACTCTCAAAGGCATTTAATACGGGGGGGGGGCAAAACCAAACTAGGGCTGCGGTCATACGGAACATTAGCCACGCTACAGAGATGTAAGATAGGCGGATTTTCCGGGCGCGATCACACCACCACATCTGGGAAGTGTAGAGCTCCCATGCTGAACCCGAGGCTTCCCGCTGAAGATGCGGGGTAAAAAACTAGTACCTCCGAGGTACTAGTTTCCAGAAACCGCGGGGCAAGGGCAGGCGCCTGATCGCGTTTCCGGTGGAATCCCATGGCATCCAGCGTCCGCCCGTGTCCTGTCGCAAACAGGGTTTTTTCCCCCAAGTCTCCACAGGATGTGCACAAGCGCCCAACGGCGCATGCGCACAAAGTGGTCCCCTCCCACTGCGGCCAAGCTTGCTGCCTCTGGAGGGTCGCTATGGCCACTGTCGCGCAGGTGGTTAGAGCCTGTGACGAGAGGGCCCATCTCCCCCTCCATTGGCTATGCCTTGGAGCTCTGTTGAGGTCCGGAAGCGTCTGTCGCCCTCTCCGGTAAGCCCACCACCCGCCTTCAGATGTGCAGATACGATTGCTCGGTCATGCATATGTACAAACGTCAGTAAAAAAAAAATCTATCCCGTTTGCCACGGAAGCGGCACCTAGCGATTGCTGGTGTGATCGCGCCGCGCCGCTTCTTTGCCGCGCTGCAGGATGGTCGTGTGATCAGCACCTCCCCCCTAAACACGGGACCTCGACGGGACCTCAACAGGACGTCTGATCATGCAACCGCACGTTATTTTGCTCCGGGGCAAACAGCCACGCTTTCCCCCCGCATTTTCCTGCCCGTGTGACCGGGGCCTAGGTGTTTGTTTCTTTCTCCCAGCACTGGCAATAGGCCTTTGACAAATGCAGAGAAATTTTATTATTTATTCATTAGATTTGTATCCTACTTTTTTTTTTTTTTTACTGCTGTTTACACCAAGCCTTTCACGGCATTTCAAAATGCAGCCGACTGAACGTCGATAACAAAAGATGAAAGTTGAAATGAGACAAGCAATGTGTTGGGGGTTTTTTTGGTAAAAGAATTTTTTATTTTCATGGAAATAACCTCTTACAGTTAAAAAAAACTATTATCATTCTTAAACCAATACCTATATTCCCATATCCCCCCTCCCTCCTGGTGGCTCCCCGCAATGTTCCCCCCTTTGACCCTCCAGTACATCTTAAGATAACATCAATTAATCTCAATATTGTTCTAAACATAGTAAATTGTGCTTCACATCCCAGTTTTTTTCTAGGTAAAGTTTAAAGTCATTCCATTCTTCAAAAAAGTCAAGATCTTCCCTGTTATTCGAGACAAGCAGGTTTTCAAACAGAGGCTCGATCTGACGGCAATGCTGATTCTGTGAACTTAGGCAGCTCATGAGAGGGAGGGCAGGGAGGATTGCCTCAATGCTTAGTTCTCGTGGCCCTTTCTTGCACGTCGAGGGAAATGCTGATCGCCACTTTGGGGTCAGGCAGCAATTTTCCCCCAGGCCAGTTTAGCCAGGAATCCTGGAGGGGGTTTTTGCCATCTTCCGGGCATGGCCACAAACAATATCCACCAAGGGAAGACCATCTACCATTCACAGCTATGTTCAAAACTATATATTATATTCATTGAAATACAAAGCAGGGTTAGTGGTCACAACCCAATGGAGTATAAAAACATAGATAGATCCAACAGTTTTATCTGTCGTCTGAGATATCTGTCTATCCAGGGCTTTTTTTCTGGAAAAAGGGGTGTCAGAACTCTCAAGAGGGAAGTGAAGTTTTCAATCTGTATACTAAAAACTCACAAACTTTTACACATTTTTAAAAAGAATGTTGTTGAGGAGGTTCCGGAACTCCGCTCTGGTGTAAAGGTAAAGGTTCCCTTGCTCGAAAGCCAGTCGAATTCGACTCTAGGGTTGCGGTGCTCATCTCCGTTTCAAAGCCGAAGAGTCAACGCCGTCCGAAGACGTTTCCGTGGTCATGTGGCCAGCAAGACTAGACGCCGAGGCGCACGGAACGCTGTTACCTTCCCACCAAAGTGGTACCTATTTATCTACTTGCAATTTCTTGCTTTCAAACTGCTAGGTTGGCAGGAGCTGGAACTAGAGACGGGAGCTCACTCCGTCATGCGGCAACTCGGGTCTCGAACTGCTGAACTACCGACCTTCCACAGCCTGCAGTTCAGCGTCTTAACCACTTGAGCCACCGCAGCTCAAGTTCTGGTGTGCCCCCCTCCAAAAAAAAAACTCCCTGTATCTATCTATATAGAAGTCTTCAATGACAAAATCTGTTCATTTACTTCAGTTGGGAGGGGCTGAAGAACTGACGCATTCAGATAATTTTGAATGATATAACAGCAACACTTTCATCCACTTTCTCCAAGGCCAGGGCACATAATGTTTGGGAACCAATAATGCCTCTTGAAATGCATAGTTTAGACAAGCTGTATTAATTTCTGGCTGGATGAAATTAAATAACAGAACCTTACATCTTGCCAAAAATTGATTAACAACTCTCGTAGGTACAGGGAGGGGGCCCTGCCGTTTTATAACAGCCATATGAAATATATATCGGGGTGTGTTTTTTTTCCTGGAATGAACAGCCACTGGCTTTCATCCAATTTATGCTAAATTGAACATTTTTTGATTGTGCATTACTTTAGAGCTATACTTTTACGAAGGATCTGACCAGCTGGATTTCGCCCCCATCTGATTTCAGCAATGGAGGTCAAGAAAGATCAGCAGTGATTCTTGGCCAGCTTATTACCAAATATCTGTTCCATTTTATGCAAATGTTTATCTTTGTATTGTATGGAAATAATTTTTTTTAAAGTAGAAGAAGAAGAAGAGATTGGATTTATACCCTACCCTTCACTACCCAGAGGAGTCTCAGAGCGGTTTACAATCTCCTTCCCCTTCCCCCTCCCCACAACAGACAGCCTGTGAGGTAAAGGAAGAAGAAGAGATTGGATTTATACCCCGGCCTTCACTACCCAAAGGAGTCTCAGAGCGGCTTACAATCTCCTTTCCCTTCCCCTCCCCACAACAGACACCCTGTGAAGTAGGTGGGGCTGAGAGAGCTCTGACAGAAACTGCTCTTTTTCAAGAACAGCTCTGAGAGAACTATGGCTTGCCCAAGGTCATCCAGCAGCTGCAAGTGGAGGAGTGGGGGATTAGAGTCCGCGCACTTAACCACTACACCAAACTACACCAGCGGGAAATACTCAGATGAGAAAAAGCAGCTGGAGGGGCTCCTAAATCTGGCTTGGGACATTCCTGAACATTTGGGGGTGAAGAGTAGGGAAGGTGAGGTTTAGGAAGTGACCTCAGCAGGTTATCAGGCCATAGAGTCCACCTTCCAAAGCAGCCATTTTCTCCAGTTTGGTCTAGTGGTTAGGAGCACCAAGCCAGTTTTGTGTAGTGGTTTAGGAGCACAGACTCTGATCTGGGAGAACCGGGTTATATTCCCCGCTCCACCTCCACAGGCAGGATGCTGGTGTGACCCTGGGTCAGTCACAAGCTCTTTCAGAGCTGTTCTCTTATGAGCAGTCCTCGAGAGAGCTCTCTCAGCCCTGTCTACCTCACAGGGTGTCTGTTGTGGGGAGGGAAAGGGAAAGGAAAGAAGATTGTAAACTGTCTGAGACTCCTTCGGGTAGTGAAAGGCGGGGCATAAATCCAATCTCCTCCTCTTCCACAAAAGGTTACCTTTGCCGATGCCTGTCATTCCCCAGTAAAAGGACTGGGAGAGATCTTTGCCTGAGAGAGAGAGAGAGAACCAGTTTGGTGTAGTGGTTAGGAGCATGGGCTCTAATTTGGAAGGACCGAGTTTGATCCCCCACTCTTCCACGTGCAGCTGCTGGATGACCTTGGGTCAGTCACAAGTTCTTTCAGAGCTGTTCTCGCAAGGGCAGTTCTCGAGAGAGCTCTCTCAGCTCCACCTACCTCACAGGGTGTCTGTGATGGGGAGGGGAAAGGAAAGAGATTGAAGCCCTCTGAGACTCCAAGTGAAGGGCGGGATATAAATCCAATCTCCTCCTCCTCTTCTTCCTCCTCCTCCTCCTCTACCTCTTCCTGATTCTTCTAAACTGGACATGCTGGGTTCTGAACCTGGGACCTTCTTTATCCCAGATGGCATCAGTGCTTAGTTCTTGTGGCCCTTTCTTCCACGCCCAGGGAAATGGTGATCGCCACTTTGGGGTCAGGAAGCAATTTTTCTCTAGGCCAGTTTGCCCGGGGATCCTGGAGGTTTTTGTCATCTTCTGGGCATGGACCAGGGGTCACTGGGTGTGCGTGTGGGGGGAGGTATTTGTGAATTCCCTGCATTGCGTAGGGGGTTGGACTAGATGACCCCAGAGGTCCCTTCCAACTCTATGATTCCATGACCGACCACCGTGACATCTCCATGCTGCCTTTCTTCATGAAAAGGACGGTGGAATTAAACCTTGCATCGTACACCAGCGCTGCGCTTTGATCGTTTCAAACCTGATTCCCTATCTGATCTTCTATGATAATTTTGGTCCAATTTAAAGAAAGCTTTTTTAAAAAAAATGAAAGAAAGAAAACAAAACCACATGCATCTGCTTAACGACAGTGACCGGAAAAAAGCCTCCTAGATTTCCTCGGCAGCCATAGCGCTCTCTTTGCTCATCGCCACCTGTTTCTCCGCCCTCCCCTTCTCCCTCCTGAAATTAAGGCTACCATGGATACTAAAGGGAGGCAGCTAATAACCACTTGGAGCCACTCAGGAAGTAAATGGTGGTTATGTCGGATGGCTGAAAGATGGAGATTTAATTTGTTCCATCTACCTCTTTTGGGAGAAGCAAGCATTGTTGGCAAGCTGCAGAGAGCAAAGTCAAACAGGGGATTATTATTATTTTTTTAAAAAAGATATAGACTTAAAAAGCTTTTCTTTCCCCCATTCAACCGAAAGAGGACTATCAACATCTGTATAAACTACGGCTTTGCCCCGTCTTTTGACGCAATATGATGGGGGCTATTAAAGGCAGGGTCATTCCATTGTGGTGCCTCCACCGTGCAATTCCCTTCTCTTCTGAGATTTGGGTGTGCGTATCTCCAGGGCCCTCACGCAGTGCTCCCTCTAAGCTGTGGCGTCTCGTGAGCAAAAATCCTACTTTGCGAGCTACTGGCATTCAAGTTGTGAGCGAGCGGTTTGGCTCCTGCATAAATTAGTTTGCTCTGGAGCCCTCCTTCCTGGGCGAAGACAGGAACGGAGGCTAAAAAACTGTGAGCGAGCTCACACTAACTCAGCTTAGAGGGAACACTGCCCTCAAGTGGCAGCAACCCCAGCAAGGGGCTTTCAAGGCAAGGAAGAAGAACGGGAGGTTTGCCGTTTTTGTGGCTCAGTGGTAGAGCCTCTGCTTGGCATGCAGAAGGTCCCAGGTTCAATCCCTGGCATCTCCAGTTTAAAAAAAAAAAAAAAGATCTAGCAGGAGGTGATGTGAAAGACCTGGGATCCTGGCCCCACTGGTGGACCTCCTGAGGGCACCTGGTATTTCTGGCCACTGTGTGACACAGAGTGTTGGACTGGATGGGCCTTTGGCCTGATCCAACATTGGCGTCTCTTATGTTCTTATGTTCTTATGAGGTGATGTGAAAGACCTGGGAGAGCCACTGCCAGTCCTGAGTAAACAGTACTGACTTTGATGGACCAAGGATCCGAGGCAATAGAAGGCAACTTCATTTGTTGTTAAGAAGAAGAGGAGGAGGAGGAGGAGATTGGATTTCTACCCTGCCCTTCACTACCCAAAGGAGTCTCAGAGCGGCTTACAAACTCCTTTCCCTTCCCCTCCCCACAACAGATGCCCTGTGAGGTGGGTGGGGCTGAGAGAACTCTGACCCAAACTGCTCTTTCAGGAACAGCTGTGCCAGAGCTTGTGACTGACCCAAGGTCACATCAGCAAGTGCAAGTGGAGGAGTGGGGAATCAAACCCGGTTCCCCCAGTTTAGAGTCTGCACACTTAACCACTACACCAAACTGCACAACATGATTGCGTCACTTCCGGGTGATGTGATAGCGGCACATGCGAGAAGCGCGCGCGCTGGGAGGCTCCCAGGGATGTCCGGGACTCCATCCACTATTACAAAGGTAGAACTTGGCAACCCTAGGAGGAAGGGGAGGAGGAGACTGGATTTATACCCCACCCTTCACTACCCAAGGGAGTCTCAGAGCGGCTTACAAACCCCTTTCCCTGCCCCGCCCCACAACAGAACCCCTGAGGTAGGTGGGGCTGAGAGAGCTCTATCGAGGACTGCCCTTGAGAGAACACCTCTGAGTTAACTTGTGACTGACCCATGGTCACACCAGCAGCTGCAAGTGGAGGCGTAGGGAATCAAACCCGGTCCTCCCAGATTAGAGTCCGCGCACTTAACCACTACACCAAACTGAAGAGTCTTCCTTCCAAATACCAACCCTGGTTAGCTTCTGAGACCTGATGGAATCAGACTATACCAGTGGTGGCGAACCTATGGCACGGGTGCCAGAGGTGGCACTCAGAGCCCTCTCTGTGGGCACGCATGCCATCGCCGCAGCCAGGCCCAGACCATCATTAAAGTGTCGAAATCGCTGCCAAATAATTTTAAGTAAATGAAAGCATTTGGGATTGCTTTCCTTACTTTGTTTGGATCATCTTAAGTTAAGTATGAGTTGTTTTTTTCTAAAGTAAAACCTCAGTATTCAGGTTAAATTGCCGTGTTGGCACTTTGCAATCAATAAGTGGGTTTTGGGTCGCAGTTTGGGCACTCGGTCTCTAAAAGGTCCGCCATCACTGCTCTAGGCTGATCCTGCACTGAGCAGGGGGTTGGAGTAGATGGCCTGTAGGTCTCGTTCCAACTCTGGGATTCTACGCATTCCACCCTGTGCCACTAGCAGTTGATCAGAACTCCCATTGCATCAAACAGCATGGGTAGCATTCTCACTTGCAAGCTAGAATGAATTGCTAGGGACAAAGAATCAGTTTAACCCTCTGGGAGCCATGTACCTATTCCAAATCTCTTTTTTTGGGATAAGGTAACAGATGCAGACGGAATCCTCCCCGAAGGCACTCTGACAAAGGAGATACACGTTAGAATTCAGACCGAACTGGGGAGGGGTGTTTTGCGATGAGTAATCTTTTGGCTAATTTCAGCCACCTTCATGGAGCTTGCGTGAATGATATACCAAGGCCGCCCTTGAGTATCAATAAGGATAACGTCTCCAGAACCGTCGCGGCTGTTTTATAGAAAGGAGTTAGCATAAATCAGCGTTTTAATTTTACAAACGTCTTTTCGTACGGTCCTGGCGGACAGATCCACTTTTCAGAATTTCCTGTTAGTTTAATGTGATCTGTGACTGCAGAATGCCAGACAGGAGTAGCATAACATCACCTGTGATGGCTGTACAAGACCTTTCTGTGCAACTGATGCTCAACATTTTCTTTGGCGAACTCAGTGACAATGGGATGGTGGCTTTGCTGTACCGCCAAACGGCTCAGTTCTGACACAGTGAAACCCAGAGGAGGAGGAGGAGGAGATTGGATTTATACCCCGCCCTTCACTCAGAGTCTCAGAGTGGCTTACAAACTCCTTTCCCACAGAATGGCGATATTCGCGCATGCGCAAAAAACCCTGTCTTACATTTAAACTTTAAAGGTAAGGACTTACCTTTAAAGTTTAAAGAGCAAAGTAGTCTCCCTGAGGTCCCGGAATCCTCCGAAATGCTAAACTAAGGCCCTTTTCTTTTTTTTTAAACAAATGCCAGGGCAAAGCTTCGCCCAAGCACATATCGCCGACCTTTAAAAAAAAATGGCGGGCGAAAATCGGAAGCCGCAGGCTTTCGAACGGAAGTGGCTCTGCAACGTTGGAGAGCGATAAGATGGGGGTAAAGCGATTACAACCGTTGCACTCAGGATACCACCTCTTGGGGACCTCGTGGCAGAATACAATCGTTTAAAGCTCTTTGCAATGGTTAGGGACAGAAGGCAGATGTTCGCCATGTGAACGCCGGCAAGTACACCGATTCCAACCGGCACCTATTCCATTGCAAATGCCCCGTCTGAACGCACCCTCTGTGTCACACCGTAGCCAATACCCAGGGGCCATCAGGAGGTCCACCAGTGGGGCCAGAACTCCAGAAGCCCTCCCGCTCTTGCCCCCTCAAGCACCAAGAAGACAGAACCAAGCTGCCCCAGACAGAGTGTTCCAGCTATCCACATGTTAATTACTCTTTAAGTGAAGAAGTACTTCCTTTTGAGTACTAGATCTTCACCAAAATTGCAGTGGAAATAAGGCAGCCACTATCGAAGCAAACATTCTCGGAGTTGGCAGGCACCTCTCTCGATTACCCCCATTAATGAAGCCGGGGAATTTGTTTGCCGCTCACTTTCTCTCTCACCTCCCCCACAGCCGGCTTCAGATCTCAGTAGGGCTCCGTCAATATTGTTCGGGTATGATTCAAACACCACTCGACAGTCATCCGTGCCAAGTCTGCATGTACCGCGGTCATGTGATGTGAAGCTATAATAAAATATATTGCCTCGATCCTTCAGTCACGGAGGCCGTGGGAGCAACGAGCGCAATGTTCTTTGCCGTTTCTCCGTCAATTCTTTGTAAAAAATTTAATATCTGCTAAGGTGATTATCCGTGTGGTTTCGCGACAAACACACACACACAAAATACAATTTGGGGACAAGGCAATGAGTGTAAACCTCATTGCAAGAGACAGACATGGCATGCAGTGTGGGGGGGAAATAACTTCCCCTAACTCAGTCGTTTTCAAGTGAGCCTGTCTTGCTGGATATTGTGACTCTGCATGCAAGAGGATCAGGGAGGGAAAGGGTTAAGAGAATTCTCTCTCTGGGGTAACCTTGACAGTTGGCCCCACCCTCTCATCAGTTAGACACTGAGCTTTTTTGGCAAGTTTGGTGTAGTGGTTAAAGTGCGCGGACTCTAATCTGGGAGAACTGATTCCCCACTCCTCCACTTGCACCTGCTGGATGACCTTGGGCAAGCCATAGTTCTGTCAGAGCTGTTCACTCAAGGACAGTTCTCTCAGAGCTCTCTCAGCCCCACCTACCTCACAGGGTGTCTGTTATGGGGAGGGGAAGGGAAAGGAGATGGTAAACTGCTCTGAGACTCCAGGTGAAGGGCGGGGTATAAATCCAATCTCTTATCTTCTTACATTTTTAGTCGCCACTCACCCAAAGGATCTCGTGGCGACTTACAGCATTAAAACCGATAAGGTTAAAAACAGCACAAGAACAAATAACAAATAAGAACATCAGAGAAGCCAATGTTGGATCAGGCCAATGGCCCATCCAGTCCAACACTCTGTGTCACACAGTAGCCAAAAATATCAGGTGCCATCAGGAGGTCCAGCAGTGGGGCCAGGACACTAGAAGCCCTCCCACTGTTGTCCCCCCCCCAAGGACCAAGAATACAGAGTATCATTTGCCCCATACTGAAAGTTCCTATATGTACCTTGTGGCTAAGAGCAACTGATGGACCTCTGTGTAACGATATGAGCTTATGTTTGTATTTCTGTATAGTGGTGATGCTGCTTATGTGTGTCTCTAGCATGAATACCTATGCAATATGGATTCAGGGATTGCTGTATGTTGTGTGTTGCTTTGTTCTGCATCTCATGCTTGCCTAGAAATAGGCTGGCCTGGGCCTGCCGTTGCACATACGGACCATGTGCGTCCCTGGAATGTATCCCATGACTCTGTGGGATGGAGAAGACACCGCGCCATTGCACCCACTTGGAGAGCTATGGAAAATCCCCAGCGAACCCCGGCATTCTGAAGAATAGAAATATTTTATATTTTTAAATATATCTTTTATATTCTTAAATATATCTTTTATATTCTTAAATATATCTTTTATATTCTTAAATATAAAATATTAGGATTAAAATATGAAAACATTACAATATTAAAAGACATGGCTGTCACTGTACCACGATTAAAAAAGCCCAAACACGTGGATTACCCTTTAGAAGCCAACCAACGGATGGGAAGCCATTAATGTAGCTTTGGACTGTTACCCAAATTACATCTAGAGAAGAGGAAATTATTTAGAAAAGGGTTCCAGAAAGAAATAATGCCGGACCTTGGTCAATGTATAGAGAGAGAGATGAAGAGAGAGACGAAGATAATGGATTTCTGAGAGAGCTTGTGACTGACTCAAGGTCACGGCCGCAGCTGCATGCGGAGGTGTTGGGAATCAAACCCGGTTCTCCCAGATCAGAGTCCACGCTTCTAACCACTACACCAAACTGGCCATGCTCCGAACCGCTCCTCCATCCAAGCTGTGGAGTCCTGTGAGCAAAAATTCTACTTTGTGAGCTACCGGCATTATCTACACCGTTTGGCTACTGCATGAATTAGTTTGCTCTGGAGCCATCTTTCCAGAGCTAGTGCAAAAGGGTGTGAGCCGGAGGCTAAAAAACTGTGAGCTAGCTCACACTCACTCAGCTTAGAGGGAACACTGCTAGCAGCCCTCGTTGGCTTACAACCAATGCTCCCTCTAAGCTGTGGAGTCCTGTGAGCAAAAATTCTACTTTGTGAGCTACCGGCATTATCTACACCGTTTGGCTACTGCATGAATTAGTTTGCTCTGGAGCCATCTTTCCAGAGCTAGTGCAAAAGGGTGTGAGCCGGAGGCTAAAAAACTGTGAGCTAGCTCACACTCACTCAGCTTAGAGGGAACACTGCCGTCCTAACCACTACACCAAAGCAGCCATGTTTTCCAGGCAAACTGATCCCCGTCATCTGGAGATCAGTTGTGATATGGGGACGTCTCCAAGCCCCACCTGGAGGCTGGAAACCCTACTGAAGGAAGGGTGCAATAAAGCATTTGAAGAGAAGTTCGGGAGGTGGTGGATGCTTCTTTGATGGACGTTTTCGAGCGGAGGCTGGATGACCATCTTTCGGGTATGTTGTTGGGCTACCTTTCGGCTCTGCTCCTGCAGAGTGCAGGGGGTTGGACTAGAGATGTAAAATTTCCGGAAATTTTGAAGCTCGGAAAAAACCCTGGGTTTTTTCCGGTTTTTTCCGGAAAAAAACGGAAATTTTCGGAAAAATTGAAAAAAATGCTACATTAGCATTTCTTTTGTCTTTTCTAGATTGAAAGTCATTCTAGATTGAAAGTCATTCT
>NW_015177086.1:192687-202993 GCF_001447785.1 Gekko japonicus | reverse complement strand
ATGTTAAAATAAAACATTCCATAATCAATTTCTTTTCTTTTCTTTTTTCAATTTTTTCAATTTTTCGGAAAAAAATAAAAAAGCTTCAGGGAAAAAAACGGAAAAAACCCGTTTTTTTTCCGAATTTTTCCGGGCCTTCACATCTCTAGGTTGGACTAGATGGCCTGCAGGCTCCCTTCCAACTCGAACATTCTATGTGTAATGTATTGGAAATCGCTTAAATGAATCCCCTAATTCACTCCCCATGCAAAGCTTGAGCCGGATGAAGGCTCCACTGAACTGCATTGCCATTGGTCACCCTCTAACAGCGACCAATCAGAAACTGTACAGGCTCCAGAAAGGGAAAGACTCTCATTGGTCTTCAACTACACAATCTTATTGGTTGTTATCTGTAAATAGGCGTGGCTATGTTAGCCCGGGAATGTTTAAAAGGAGCCTGGCTCCCAATGTTAAAACTGTTCTGGTTATGAATGCGTTTGAGTGCTTGTTCGTGACTTCATTAAAGCTGAGTCACTTTGCTGAAATCACTCTCGAGTCTTTGTTAGCAGCGATCTAACACTATGATTCTAATTTGGGAAGTCCATTCATTGCACAGAATGAAATAAAGCAGAGGGATGATGCATAGGTTTATCTGCGCAGGAATTCCTATTACATTCCTGATTTTAAAAAAACGTTTCCTCTTCTCGCCAAGTGCTAAGAGGGCAATCGAGTCCTTGTCTATGCAGATTTCAAGTTAGGCCTGTCTTCGCAAGGTCAGCTTGCAACTTCCCAACACCCGAGCTAAAGTACCTGAATTAACGTGCAGAGAAATGGAGATCTAGCGAAGTCTTTGATCTCGCTGTCTGCAAAGCCTTTTTCCCGCGGCCAAAATCAAAGCTCTTTTTGCACCAAAATCCGAGCGCTTGGTGAGTGAGTTGAAATAGTCCTCAAAGGACTTACGATAAAGGAATCAAGTGCGCAAAAAAGAGAGAGAGAGGCCTGTTGTAGATGGGCTCTCACCGAGCGGCAGCTAACCAGAGGTGCGCAACCATTTCTGGACGCTGAAATGAGAATTATCCTCACTGAACTGCAAGTTATTGGAGAGCAGATAATCGTTTGTCGCATTCCATCAAGCTCCTGCGGGGCTTTCATGCAAAAAGCGAGGCAGCCCTCTTTGCGACTGCATCTGCCCAATTATCACACTGGAAGAAGACCCTTTGCAAGTCTGTAGAGCTGGCACATCTCTGTAGCTTTATGCCTGGCTGTGAGACGAAATGGCGCGCTCCGAGCCCAGAGAGGAACAAGGAAAGGCATAATGAATACAGAGCCGGCAATCATCTTTTCCTAATTGCCTGCAGTGAAATCGATGTCCACCTCTTAGCATTCATTAGTCCATAATCCCAAATCCACCCTTGGTTTCTATACGGCAAAATAAGTTTGTGATGAACTTTAAGGTCAAGGTTTCCTGTGCTCGAAAGCCGGTCGAATCCGACTCTAGGGTTGCGGTGCTCGTCTCCGTTTCCAAGCCGAAGAGCCAGCGCTGTCTGAAGACTTCTCCGTGGTCATGTGGCCAGCATGACTAATCGCCGAGGCGCACAGAACGCTGTTACCTTCCCACCGAAACGGTACCTATTTATCTACTTGCAATTTCTTGCTTTCGAACTGCTAGGTTGGGAGGAGCTGGGGGCAGAGATGGGAGCTCACTCCGTCATACAACACTCGGGTCTCAAACTGCTGAACTACCTACCTTCCAGCCTGAAGTTCAGCATCTTAGCCACTTGTGCTACCGCAACTCCATGATAAACTTTAGTGGCTTGCAAAAACAGAAGGTTAAGAGTATAAGAACATAAGAGAAGCCATGTTGTATCGGGCCAATGGCCCATGCAGTCCAATACTCTGTGTCACACAGCGGCCAAAGCCCAGGGGCCATCAGGAGGTCCACCAGAGTTGCCAGAACTCCAGAAGCCCTCCCACTGTGGCCCCCAAGCACCAAGAATACAGAGCATCACTACCCCAGACAGAGTGTTCCATCTGTACCTTGTGGCTAATAGCCACTCATGGACCTCTGCTCCATATAAGAACATAAAAGAAGTCATGGTAGATAAGACCAATGGCCCATCCAGTCTGGCAATCTGCCATCAGACTGGCAGTGGCTCTCCTGGGTCTCAGGCAGAGATCTTTCACATCACCTGCTGCCTGGCCCTTTTAACTGGAGATGCCAGTTAAAACTTTGGGCACTCAATGAAACTGCTGAGCAGTCTGGTTAGAATGGATAAAAGGAAGTCCTTCTTCACCCAAAGAGTGATGAACACATGGAATTCACTGCCACAGGTGGTGGCAGCTCCAAGCATGGACGGCTTCAAGAGGAGATTGGATAAACATATGGAGCAGAGGTCCATCAGTGAGTATCAGACACAAGATATAGATAGGAACTCTCGGGCTGGGGCAAGAGATGCTCTGTATTCTTGGTGCTGGGGGGGGCAACAGTGGGAGGGCTTCTAGTGTCCTGGCCCCACTGCTAGACCTCCGGAGGGCACCTGGTCTTTTTGGCCACTGTGTGACACAGAGTGTTGGACTGGATGGACCATTGGCCTGATCCAACATTAGCTTCTCTTATGTTCTTTAATGGAGCTGAGGTCCAGCAGTGGCTCTTAGCCACAAGGTACAGATAGGAACTCTCGGTCTGGGGCAAGTGATGCTCTGTATTCTTGGTACTGGGGAGGGCTTCTAGTGTCCTCCTGGCCCCACTGGTGGACCTCCTGATAGCACCTGGTATTTTTGGCCACTTTTTGACACAGAGTGTTGGACTGGATGGGCCATTGGCCTGACCCAACCTTGGCTTCTCTTATGTTCTTATGACCTGGGACCTTCTGCATGCCAAGCAGAGGCTTTATCACTGATGCACAATCCCTGCCACAGTTCCTCGTATGCAGCAAACGCTCTTCAAACCAATCTATTTGGACAGGATAACATAACTTACTTTTATTGAAGCTCATGTAGATTTACATGCATCTTGAGAGTAAAAGAAGAAACAGAAGGGGCCCTGGAGGACCCTGCCAACTCTGTGCTTCTATGATTCTGAGCCTAATCTCAATAATTATCTTGCCTATCACAAGTGGCCGGACCTGACCTGCATGACCCAAGCTAGCCTGATCTCATCGGCTCTCGGAAGCTAAGCAGGGTCGGTCCTGGTTAGGACTTTGATGGGAGACCCCCGAGGAAGTCCAGGGTTATTATACAGAGGCAAGCACTGGCAAACCACTAGACACAAAGCCAAGCAGCAGGTGTTTGAGCACCCCTGGATCCAATAACCTGCAAAGCCCCCGTCCATCTGTAACAGAAGAGGGTTCGGGAAGTATGTGGAATGACTTAGGACACGCAAACATGCTTTCATTAGCATAATATGTGCAAGGCACGTGGTACAGATTTTTGTGCTGCAGAATTTCAATTCTGTTGGTGTTGACGGGAGGGAGGAGCCCCCCAGGGACGGGCTCGTGACCATTCACTTATCTCGCCAACTGTTCCATCTGCCTCCGTTTGAAAAGGCTAGGAAATGAAATGGCAAAGCACAGCTTTCAACAGTCGCCAGCTCTTATCTTCTCGCAAACAAACACGCGCTTCTTTCATCCGATTGTCGTCTCTGGCCAGACCGAGCGCAGGTTCTGAAAGCACTATTTAAATCTGTCTATATACGACGGTTGATAGCGCTTCAAATAGAGTTGCACTTTTCGATGTCTGTATTCCATTTTTGCACCAAAGGAGGTAAAGATGGTTTGGAGAGGGCTTGTTGAATAATACTTTCTCCTCGCTGAGAAATTCGTCATTGCTTTGATATAGTACAGCACTTCCCAGAATGCAGAATAAAGGCATACATACCCTACTTTGACATTAAGTTCCCTACAAGACTTTATTAAGTTTCCCCACCAATCGTTTCCTCCTGGTTTCATTTGCTTCCATAAAAATAATATTATATCGTAAGAAGCAGGAAGGTTGATGTTGCCCTGTGGTGCATTATGTCAGGAAATGGAATTGCATGGCTCTATGGAACTAATAGCAGAAGACCCAGTCATGTGATGCGTGCTTACCTCATTACATCTGAGAGCATCAACACATCAGGGCCATAAGCTCAGACAAGAAAATGGCAGCTATGATTCAGCTGATGTCTTTGAACATTTATATACCTAGTTCTCAATGTGGTTGTGTCTGTGGATACTTAAATCTGGAGACTGGGGCCATGGACACACAAGCTCGATCTTTCTACAGACCTGAGAAAGGTCATGGTTTGCAGAAAAATCTGAAAGCTAAAAAAAGGGGAAAGGATATTGGTGTAGTGGTTAAGTGTGCGGACTCTAATCTGGGAGAACCGGGTTTGATTCCCTACTCCTCCGCTTGGACCTGCTGATGTGACCTTGGGTCAGTCACAAGCTCTGGCACAGCTGTTCCTGAAAGAGCAGTTTGTGTCAGAGCTCTCTCAGCCCCACCCACCTCACAGGGTGTCTGTTGTGGGGAGGGGACGGGAAAGGAGTTTGTAAGCCGCTCTGAGACTCCCAAGTGAAGGGCGGGGTATAAATCCAATCTCCTCCTCCTCCTCCTCTTCTTCTTCTTCTTCTTCTTCTTCTTCTTCTTCTTCTTCTTCTTCTTCTTCTTCTTCTTCTTCTTCTTCTTCTTCTTCTTCTTCTTCTTCTTCTTGTGTTAAAAAAACCCCAATGATAAAAGAAGTGCCTGTACTTTAAGAAACAGATGCCCTCGGTGGCTGTTGCTACGGGAAACCAGTAGAGAAGCAGGAGGAGGAGAAGATGGAGGGGAAAAGGAGAAAGAGAAGGAGGAGAGTTGGTTTCATACCCTGTCCTTCACTACCCAAAGGAGTCCTGTAGCGGCTTACAATCGCCTTCCCTTCCTCTCCCCACAATAGACATCTTGTGGGGGGGTTTTTGGTAAACATTTTATTTTTAGGATATATTCAACAAAGTCCAACAACTGTATTACACTTCTTATCCCTTTATATCCTACTTCTTCTTCTTCTTCTTCTTCTTCTTCTTCTTCTTCTTCTTCTTCTTCTTCTTCTTCTTCTTCTTCTTCTTCTTCTTCTTCTTCTTCTTCTTCTTCTTGTGTTAAAAAAACCCCAATGATAAAAGAAGTGCCTGTACTTTAAGGAACAGATGCCCTCGGTGGCTGTTGCTACGGGAAACCAGTAGAGAAGCAGGAGGAGGAGAAGATGGAGGGGAAAAGGAGAAAGAGAAGGAGGAGAGTTGGTTTCATACCCTGTCCTTCACTACCCAAAGGAGTCCTGTAGCGGCTTACAATCGCCTTCCCTTCCTCTCCCCACAATAGACATCTTGTGGGGGGGTTTTTGGTAAACATTTTATTTTTAGGATATATTCAACAAAGTCCAACAACTGTATTACACTTCTTATCCCTTTATATCCTACCCTCCTCCGTTTCCCCCTTATGTATGGCTTCCCAAAGTGCTACAACCTCCTGCATAATCCTTAGGTTACTCTTAAGTACTCCTCTTTATCTCTACATACTCAACAGGTAACTTATTTTTTCACAATTTTCTATACTCAGTAGTTATCAAAGCAAAATAAATTGTCTCTCACATCCCAATATTTTTCCAAGTATTCTTTTAAGTCTTTCCAGTCTTCAAAAAAGTCTTCTGCTGCCATATTATTCACCCACAATAGACATCTTGTGAGGTAGGTGGGGCTAAGGAAATTAGGAGAAAAAGGTGACTGGCCCAAGTTCACCCAGCTGGTTCCATAGTTCTGTCAGAGCTGTTCTCTCGAGGACAGTTCTCTCAGAGCTCTCTCTCAATGGACGTTCTTGAGAGAGCTCTCTCAACCCCGTCTACCTCCCAGGGTGTCCGTTGTGGGGCGGGGAAAGGAAGGAGATCGCAAGACACTCTGAGACTCCGAGTGAAGGACGGGGTATAAATCCAACCTCTTCTTCTTCTCTCCTTCTCCAGGGTCTCAGGCAGAGAAAGTATTTCCCTCAAACTATCTCGAACTACCTCTGGGTAGTGAGAAGTGAACAGTGACTCACAAATGCTCACACCCTACCACAAATTTTGTTAGTCTATAAGGTGCTACTGGACTCCTGCTCTTCTGATTTTTATAGTTGGAAATGCCAGAGACCGAAACGTTGACTTTCTGCTTGCAAAACAAATGTAGGGTCCAGTGGCACCTTTTTTTTTCCTTTGGCCCCCCGAAGGGGAATTTTTTATTTGCATTTCTATAAAACTGAAAAGTATGCAGACGGAGAGTGATTCAGCTAAGCATACTTTATTCAGTCAGGAACAAGACACCTTGGCCGGCTCGCAGGCCTGCTTATATTCCCTCAGGACCCACCACCATAACACACACCCCACTTCCCGATAGGCTATTTACAGTAGCCGAGAGGCCTATTGGCCTCACGGTCTGGGACCTAGCCCTCTGATTGGGCAGGGCTAGGATCCTACTGACCCATTGTCTTTAGGTGCTAAGCTTGAGGTTTTGTCCCCGGACAAGTCCGGACATGCCCGGCCTTGTCAGGGCTGGATATATTACACCTAAATGAGGGAGGGAGAGTCTACAGTCTATAGGAGAAAGTAAAAAGAACCTAACTAAAAACCCTAGAATGGAGATTTTACAATGCTTAAAACATAGTTGTTACTCTTATACAGTTACTTTCAAACATGAAGAGTGCCCGCCAATCATCGCTTCTGCTGACAAAACCAGCTTATCTGACTGAACAGAGAGTAATTCCAAAGCTATAACACACATAATCACAGCCCTTAAGAAAAAATTAGCATCTCCACGCTTTACTCCCCCCCCGCAAGATCTTTAAAACCAATGTTCCTTCAGTAAGAACATTACAACACGTGTTCTAGTCGAGAGAAATAGATTGAGTTTCTAGACACTCTAAATGACTGCGCTATGGAGCAAATGGTCATGGAACCTACCAGGGGAGAGGCGATCCTTGATTTGGTCCTAAGTAACACTCAAGACCTGGTGAGAGATGTAAAAGTGATTCCACCGCTTGGGAACAGTGATCATAATGTTGTTGAGTTCAACATTTGTACAAATAGGGAATTGGCCAAAAAGACTCACACAACCACTTTTAACTTTAAAAGGGGTAATTTTTCTGATATGAGGGGACATGTGGGGAGGAAACTGAAGGGAAAAGTAGAAAGGGTCAAAACCATTGGGGAAGCTTGGAAACTGTTTAAAACTACAATTCTAGAAGCTCAAATAAAATATATTCCGCAGGTTAGGAAAGGCACAAACAGGTATAAGAAAAAGCCTACATGGTTAACAAACAAAGTAATGGAAGCTGTAAAAGGTAAAAAGGATTCCTTTAAGCGGTGGAAAGCTAGTCACAGTGAGGCTGATAAAACAGAACACAGGCTATGGCAAATAAAATGCAAGTCTGTGGTCAGGCATGCAAAAAGGGAATATGAGGAGCATATAGCAAAAAATGTAAAGACCAACAATAAAACTTTCTTCAAATACATTAGAAACAGGAAACCAGCCAGGGAGGCAGTGGGGCCCTTGGATGACCAAGGGGTAAAAGGAGTACTGAAGGATGATAGGGAAATGGCTGAGAAGCTAAATGCATTTTTTGCCTCCGTCTTCACTGTGGAAGATGAGAGGTGCTTGCCCACTCCAGAGCCGCTGAGTTCGGGAGGGGTGTTGAAAGACCTGAGTCAGATTGAGGTGACGAGAGAGGAGGTCCTAAAACTGATAAACAACTTAAAAACTGATAAATCACCAGGCCCAGATGGCATACATCCAAGAGTTCTGAAAGAACTCAATTGTGAACTTGTGGATCTCCTGACAAAAATATGTAATCTCTCCTTAAAATCAGCCTCCATTCCTGAGGACTGGAAGGTAGCTAATGTCACTCCCATCTTTAAAAAGGGTTCCAGAGGAGATCCGGGAAATTACAGGCCTGTCAGTCTGACGTCGATACCGGGTAAATTGGTGGAAACCATTATTAAGGAAAGAATTAGTAGGCACATAGATGAACAAAACCTATTGAGGCAGACTCAACATGGGTTCTGTAAGGGAAGATCTTGTCTCACTAACCTGTTAATGTTCTTTGAGGGGGTGAACAAACATGTGGACAAGGGGGATCCAATAGATATTGTTTACCTTGACTTCCAGAAAGCTTTTGATAAAGTTCCTCATCAAAGGCTCCTAAGCAAGCTCAAAAATCATGGGATAAAAGGACAAGTCCTTTTATGGATCAAAAACTGGCTTGCTCCCAGAGCAGCTTGCAGAGGCAAAGGGGCCGTATTGGATGCCTTGTTACTATTTCCCTGCTGCTGTCCAATGAAGTCTGAAGTGACCTACAGCTCTGTACCTATCTGAACAGATGAGACTTGCTCCCAGCCCCTTTGCACCATTCTCTGCCCCCCTTCTGTGATTTCCCCAGAGTGCTTCCTGGACTTATCTTCCCTTCACACATCCTTGGAGGTGGGCTCTGACTCAGGCAAGCTCATGCTGGGATCAGTGTAGTCAGTTGTTATGGTGCTGCTGGACTTCTATTATGTTTAGCTGCAAAATATAACACAGGTCCAGGGGCACCTTAAAGACTGATGACACATAGATCACTATGACTGGTCATGTGCTTCAGTTCAGCTATTCAGCAGACTGACCTGGCCACCCCTCTGCAATCCTCACCCCCTTCCCACTCACATACTCCGCTGTCTGCTGAGTGCACCTTGCACAGGGAGTGGTCTGGGGTGGTCTGAGGGGAGATGTGTCTGCTTGAGCGGGGGGGGGGGCAGGTTTCTGGTTCTCACACTCCCCCACAGTACTGCTGGCATCTGATAAGCCATGCAGACTGGCAAGAACAGGCACATGGGGGGCTCGGGATGGAAGAGATGCAAGGGGGCATCATAGATGGATTTTGAAGGGGTGTCTCATCTGAAAATGATGGATAGCTCTCTTGCACTCCTTTTAGCTTACCAGTGTGGAGCAGATCTAGAAGGATTGAGAAAGAGTGATTGATCAGTGGTCTTCAGTCAGGGCCCTCCTGTTGGGCTGTGGCTTTGGTAGATGCTTAGCTATTCTACCCCACTGATGACCCTGCTATATCATAGATGTTATCCTGTTCAGAATTTTAAAAAATCAATACATCAAAGGTTTGTGTCTCAATTTTACACAAGGAATATGCAAATAGACAACATTTAATATTCAGAGGCAATTCTCCTCTGAGCAATAGGTGTTGGGGATAGGCAAAAAGTCCCCAAAGTATCTGGCTTCTACTGTTAGAAATAGGGTTGCCAACGAGAGTTGGAGGTGTGGGTTAACAAATCAATCTCCTCCTCCTCCTCCTCCTCCTCCTTCTTCTGACACATGGGAATACCATCATGCCTTCCTAGGAATTGCCAGAAACTCAATAGTAAAACCATAGAGTTTTCAGCAATTCCTAGAGGCAGAACATCATTTTCAAGATTTCATGGAACTGACATAATGCTGCTGTGCTGACAGTGATTTTTTAGTACATTTTTCTCCTGCTGTCTGACAGAGTGGTGCAGGCAGCAGGGGTTGCCAGCAGGAGGTCTCCCACCAGAGCTGGGATCAGAAAGGTAGATTAGACACACATCTTTTGCATGATCTAGCACTTCTGTTCTCACACTAGCACAAATTCCCAAGACTTACAGCAATCAAGACTGTAGCTAACAGACAATAAGATGCTTTGAATTTCCAGCCCCAGTATTTCAAAACCCTTTGTTCCGTTTTCCTTTGTATGATTTGAACCAGAGTGGTGTGGTAGTTAAGAGCAGTGGACGGTAATCTGGAGAACTGGGTTTGATTCCCCACTCCTCCACATGAAGCCTACTGGGTGACCTTGAGTCAGAACTCTCTCAGCCCTCACCTACTTCACAAGGCACCTGTTTTGGGAAGGGAATGAGATTGTAAGTGCCTTGAGACTCCTTATGTAGAGAAAAGCAGGGTATAAAAGCAGGGGAGTGGTGGCGCAGGCAGTAAGGGAAGCCTGCTTTAAACATCTGGGCGAACAGCTTCGACTGTTCGATCCCCCACCGCGGTCAGGGTGAGCTCCTGGCCCTAGGTCCCAGCTCCCGTCGACCCAGAGGTTTGAAAGCCCGTTAAAGGGCAAGTAGATAAAATGGGGACCTGCTATTAGAGCGGGGGGGCACCCACCTCAGTCATAGCGGCGACGGCGGAGAGTGGAGATGAGCGGTGGCGGAGAAAAAATAGCGGCTGGCGAGACGAGGCGACGGAGGAAGGAGGCCGGACCAACTAAGTGCGGAGGCGGAGCGACGTGGCAGGCCGGAGCCTGACTTGGACAGAGGCCGCTGCGAGCATGCGCAGAAGCA
>NW_015177086.1:183547-192469 GCF_001447785.1 Gekko japonicus | reverse complement strand
TGGATAGAAAGTTGAAATAAATAAATAAATAAATAAATAAATAAACCTCCAAATGCTTGTCCCGGTGGTCGCTTCTAATCCAGTACTGGGAATCATTGCAGGACCTACAGGGCAGAGAGTAGCCCCCCTGTACCGGCTGCCAGCCGGAGGTAGGGCTCTCCAAAGCCCCCTGGCTAGAAGCCTATTGTCTATGGGCTTTATGGGGGAGCATGCACAATCACGCTCCCTCCTAATCCCCGATTCATGGCACACGTCGGAGGAACCAAGAGACGCCGCCATCGTTTAAAGCGCCAAAACCGGAAACCCAGTGGCACCTTTAAGACCAACAAAGTTTTATTTAAGGCATGAGCTTTTGTGTGCACGCACACTTTTCCAAAAAAAAAGTGCAAAGCAGACGTTCTCCTACTGAGCTGTGGCCTGCCCCCTGGACGTGTAGCCTCACAGTCTTTGCGCTTTTCTATGGAAAACTCCTCCTCACATGGCAGGCATCTGAAGTGATGCTGCTCCCTCTAAGCTGTCGAGTCTTGTGAGCAACAATTCTACTTTGTGAGCTCCTGGCATTAAAGTTGTGAGCGAGCCATTTGGCTGCTGCATCAGTTAGTTTGCTCTGGAGCCATCCTCCCTGAGCGAAGACAAAAATGTGCGAGCCGGAGGCTAAAAAACTGTGAGCTAGCTCATACTGACTCAGCTTAGAGGGAACACTGATGACGCATAAACAGAAACCCTTCTTTAAATCCTGTGCTTCAAACCAATCGTTCCCCCCTTCAGACAGCGTCCCGGTGTTCTTGACCGCAGCGAAAGCAGAACTCCTCTTGATATATCAAATGAACATGTTCGTCTCATTTCCAGGAAAGTTATATTTCAGTGCCGGGTGCTGTGAGAAAAATAAGCATTAAACAACTCGGAAAGAACAAACAGTACAATTGATCGGGCTCCATTGTCCCGACCGATAATTGTGGTGCGTCTCCCCGGATTGTTTAGGGAAGTGGGAGAGAGATAAACAAGCCGTTCCTCCGATGCCCCATCAAAATATTTTGTTGTTCACAAAACCACAGCCGACCTCCTCGGCGCAAACAAGCGACAGCCGCACGTAATGATGGCGCAACTCCTGAGCGATGGTGCATAACAGAGCCTGACTCCCTGCCAGCGCCTCCTAACCACAGCACTTCGAGGCAATCAATTATAATAATAGGGAAATATTAATCAGCTTTGTTAGCTCGCTTTGGAACAGAGACTCAGAGGGCTTCTGATGTCCTTTTGTCAGCAAATTCTCAGAAGCACCGAACAGAACGGCCACGTAGGATGCTGTGCGGTGGATGGGATGGAGTGGAGTGGAATGAGTCAGTGCTATTCCCAAGATCTGGATCAGGAGCAAAATTCCCCCCCCAAAAAAAATTATTATAAAACATCCAGTCTTAAAACACAGATGATCCATTTTCATTGTGTCCCTCCACGGATTCTGATTTTGGAGAGGACTAGGGGTCATTTCCTGCAGGGTGATTTTGGGGAGGACTAGGGGTCATTTCCTTCTTTGGAAGTTTTCAAGCAGAGGCTCGATGGCCATCTGGCAGCAATGCCATCTGGCAGCAATGCTGATTGTGTGAACTTAGGCAGATCATGAGAAGGGAGGGCAGGAAGGACTGCCTCAGTGCTTAGTTCTCGTGGCCCTTTCTTACACACCCAGGGAAATGCTGACCCCCATTTTGGGCTCAGGAAGCCATTTTTCTCCAGGCCAGTTTGGCTGGGGATCCTGGGTGTGGAACAAGGGTCACTGGGTGTGTGGTTGGGAGGAGGTATTTGTGAATTTCCTGCATTGTGCAGGTGGTTGGACTACATGTCCTCGAGGTCCCTTCCAGCTCTATGATTCTATGGTTCTATGATTTTCCAGGGTAAAAGCTTGTGATAGTCAAAGCTGCCTTCATCAGATACAAAGGAGAATGATGATCCATCAGCCGTAATATCCAGGTAATAAGAGCTGAAGGATGGTCTTTCTCATTTGTATCTCATGAACGTTTACTCTCACAAGCCTCTACCCTGGATGATGGTGATTTGGCATTGTGTGTCGTGTAGCCAGGAGATCTTGAGATTGTCTGACAGCCAGAAGTTATAGTAGAATAAACCAAAAGTCATAAGATTTAACCACAAAACTCACAGGATGTTTCTTAAAACTATCAACAAAACTTGACAAGAGATCCAGTAGGACCCAGTAAGAAAGTGTTCCTGAAATAAAGAGGCTCTGGTCATTGGGCAGAACTCTCAACAATTGGTCAGATTCGAGTGTGCTTTACAGATGGAGCCAATTATGGTAAATCGGATTCGAGGGAAGCAAAACCTGTGCTGACATGAAGCTTAGTTGTTGTTGTTGTTGTTGTTGTTCAGTCACACAGTCAAGTCCGACTCTTCGCGACCCCATGGACCACATCACGCCAGGCCCTCCTGTCTTCCGTCATGCTCCGAAGTTTGCTTAATTTCATGTTTGTTGCATGAAGCTTAGTAGAGGTGCCCATATACGAACAAATTTGGAGTAAGTTGGTGTAGAAGTTGTTCGTGATCTTTGAACAGAGTCTGATATCTTGGCCATAACAAAGTGGTCCCACAGTTTTTCATGCAAAACGGGTAAGGTCGGTGAAAAAGGGTACTTCCAAGCCGCCGCTATTATTAACCTAGAGTTGCTAAAAGTATAGTGGTACGTTCCTCAGCATTCTCTCTAACTGAATCATCCCATAAATACAAAAGCATAATCTCGGGTTTACGGGAAAGAGATTGTGAAGTAATCATGTTACTCTGCTGTGTCACATCTTTCCAGAATTGCTGAATCACTGGGCAGTCCCACCAACAATGAAGGTAAGTACCAACTAGGTCGCCTTTCTTCCAACACGTTGGGTTGTTGGGTGTGCTCATTTCATGTAGCTGATGTGAAGTAAGGAACCAACACGATGCAAGTATAAAAAACTGTATACGAATGTTGTATATCGTGGAAGTATTTGCTGGTGAGACCTAAATAGCATTCCAGTGGGCATCCTGCAGAGATAATAGCAGCCCTTCTTCCCAACGTTTTTGATGTTTTAAAATTTTTTAAATTGTCTTCCATCAAAAGTAATTTGTAAAACTTGGAGAGAAGGCCTTTAGATGAGTGTGGATAAGCCAGAATAATTTTTTTTCAAAATTCTTTATGTCTCTTTGGAACGTTCCCAGATCGGTCAGATATTCTGTCAGGTTTTTTAAGTTGTAGGTATTGAAACCACGGAGTTTGTAGACCTATTTTTTGATCAAAGTAATTTTCTCTCTCGAATTTTGCCCTTCTGTGCTAGATCAAAAGGGTGTGTAACTCCTGCATTTATCCAATCTCCAAATGTGTTCGAATTCATGCCTGGTGGGAACCAAACTTGGTTTGTGAAGGTGACAAGTGGAGATATACCTGTTGGTAGAAGTCTCTTTCTTTGATCCCAAATTTTGATTGATGTTGACAGTAATTGTGTTCAGGGCTTTTTTTGTACAAAAAGCCCAGCAGGAACTCATTAGCATATTAGGCCACACCCCTGACAGCACAACTCATTAGCATATTAGGCCACACCCCATGCCTTCCCTTGGCTTGCCCGGGCACCCCACGGTTGTGCTTGGGGAGAGGGGCAACAGTGGGAGGGCCTCTGGTGTCCTGGCCCCACTGCTGGACCTCCTGATGGCTCCTGGTATTTCTGGCCACTGTGTGACACAGAGTGTTGGACTGGAGGGGCCATTGGCCTGATCCAACATTGGCGTCTCTTATGTTCTTAGGTTCAATCCCCGGCATCTCTAGTTAAAGGTATCAGGTAGTAAGTGATGCAAAAGTCGAAGATCTGAGACCCTGAAGAGCGGCTGCCCTCAGACAGTACTGACCTAAATAGACTGATGCTCTGGTTCAGTATAAGGCAGCTTCATGTGTCCATATGTTCCAGACCAGGACACAGTGGGTGCGTTCAGATGGGGCATTTACAACGGTATAGGTGCCGGTTGGAATCGATGCACTTACCGGCATTCACACGTAGAACATCTGCCTTCCGTCCCTAACCGTTGCAAAGAGCTTTAAACCATTGTATTCTGCCACTAGGTCCCCAAGTGGTGGTATCCTGAGTGCAACGGTTGTAATCGCTTTACCCCCCGTCTGATCGCTCTCCACCATTGTAGAGCCACTTCCGATCTTCGCCCACCATTTTTTTTTTAGGTCGGCGATATGCGCTTGGGCGAAGCTTCGCCTCGGCGTTTGTTTAAAAAAGAGAGAAAAGGTCCTTCGTTTAACGTTTTAGAGGAGTCCGGGACCTCAGGGAGGCCAGTTTGCTCTTTAAACTTTAAAGGTAAGTCCTCTCTTCTTTTCTGGACGGGGTGTTTTGCACATGCGTGAAGATCGCCATTCTGTGGATGGCTGCCTATGCGCATGCGCAAACTAAGTTTAAAAAAAACCCGCCAACGCCCGCTGTGTGTAAATGGGCATACTGCGATGGGCTCCGCAGACAGGAGGTAAGTGTGATCGCGTTTCAGCCGGCATAAACTGCAACGGTTCCAACCGGTACAGTTTATGCCGGCTGAAACGCCCCGTCTGAACGCACCCAGTCAGAAGCTTTACAGGACCCAGAGAAACCTCGCTGGACCCCTTGTATCATCCATGAATCCATAGCGACAGCAACACCTTCTGGCGATCTGGAAAGCAGCACTGAAACACCGCTGTGAACAAATCCTCAGCGTTCGCTTCTGACAGTGAGTGAATGAAAAAAATATGACCACCCCCACCCCACCCCAGTCCATTTGTTGGTGAATCACAAATGGATGGATTTCACTTGGTCATTTCTGTGGTGGTCTGTCTGGAGGAGATCAATGAGAGGGCCGGAGAGTCAGGAGAAAGAGGAGGAGACAAGAAACTGGTATCTAAGTTTTACAATTGGTGGCGGTAGTGGGGGGAAATGCTGTCAAGTCACAGCCGACTCACGGCAGCCTCAGGACCAAGAGGTTTTCAAGGCAAGAGATCTTCAGAGGGTTTTCAAGACGAGTGGCCAACACAAGCAGTTGGCCATTGCCTGCCTTTGCTTAGCAACCTTGGACTTCTTGGTGTAGTGCTTTGGTGTAGTGGTTAAGTGTGCGGACGCTAATCTGCGGGGCACAGGCTTGACTCCCTACTCCTGCTGATGTGACCTTGGGTCAGTCACAAGCTCTGGCACAGCTGTCCTTGAAAAAGAGCAGTTTGTGTCAGAGTTCTCTCAGCCCCACCCACCTCACAGGGTGTCTGTTGTGGGGAGGGGGAGGGAAAGGAGATGGTAAGCCGCTCTGAGACTCCGAGTGAAGGGCGGGGTATAAATCCAATCTCTTCTTCTTCTTCTTGGTGATGCTCTCCCATCTAAGAACTAACCAGGCCTGACCCTGCTTAGCTTCTGAGAATGAAGGAGATCGGACTAGCCTGGGCTATCTGGGTCAGAGCAAGTTTTACAATTAGCAAAGTAAACAGATGGTGCAGCAGATAAGGTCAGAGAGGAAGTGTGGAGACTGAGAAGGAAAGGTTAAGGCGCTTAGGGCTCTTTAGCTTGGAGAAATGACGACTGAGGGGTGACATGATCGAGGTTTATAAGATTATGCATGGGAAAGAGCAGGTAAGAGAAAGAGGTACTTTTCTCCCTTTCTCACAATACAAGAACTCCTTGTGGGCACTCCATGGAATTGCTGAGCGGTCGGGTTAGAACGGATAAAAGGAAGTACTTCTTCACCAAAGAGTGATGAACACTTGGAATTCACTGCCACAGGAGGTGGTGGCGGCTACAAGCATGGACAGCTTCAAAAGGGAATTAGATAAGCATATGGAGCAGAGGTCCATTAGCCACAAGGTATAGATAGGGACTCTGGTGCAAGTGATGCTCTGTCATCTTGGTGCTTGGGGGTGGGGGTCAACAGTGGGAGGGCTTCTAATGTCCTGGCCCCACTGGTGGACCTTCTGATGGCATCTGATATTTCTGGCCACTGTGTGACAGAGTGTTGGACTAGATGGGCCTTTGGCCTGATCCAACATTGGCGTCTCTTATGTTCTTATGTTCTTAAGTTAGGGCCATGGTCCCTGAATGCCCACTGCAAGCCATCAGGGGATACAGTTAAGATTAAAATTAAAACTCACAAGTGCCACAAGCCCAATGACATCACTTCTGGGCACAAACTGGAAGTGACAATGGGTAGCTCTAGGAGTTGCTAGAAACTCTATGGTTTACTACAGAGCTTCTAATGATCCCTAGAGCTACCCATTATCACTTCTGGTGTGTACTCGGAAGTGAAGTCATCAAGCTCATGATGTTACCGCTCTGCATTATGTCCTCACCCACTGCCAACCTCCTGCCGAGTGCCAGGATCAGCCTGGCAACCCTCACTAGAAGGTCTCCCTTTGAAACCAGAGGAAATGAAAAATAACAAAGGTGAATAGTAACAGGTGTAGTGGTTAGGAGTGCAGACTCTAATCTGGGAGAACAGGGTTTGATCCCCCACTCCTCCACATGCAGCTGCTGGTGTAACCTTGGGTCAGTCACAAGTTCTCTCAGAGCTGTTCTCTCAAGAGCAGTCCTCGAAAGAGCTCTCTCAGCCGCACCTACCTCACAGGGTGTCTTTTGTGGGGAGGGGAAGGGAAAGGAGATTCTAAGCTGCTCTGAGACTCCAAGTGAAGGGCAGGGTGTAAATCCAATCTCCTCCTCCTCCTCCTCCTCCTCCTCCTTCTCTTCTTCTTCTTCTTCTTCTTCCTCTTCTTCTCCTCCTCCTTCAAAAATAATTAAAGCAAATGAAGCATTTGAAATGCAAACCAAACTCATTTGCGCCTGCCTATGAAGTCACCCGACTCCTGCCACCGCAGTAAAACATGTGAGATCTCTGGTTCAGCTAGAGGTTCGGTTTTGATTGATTAATTGGGGGCATGTAAGATTCGGGAACTCATTAATTGGTTGCGTGGATTTGTTTAGCATTCGGTGCTGTCGCTCATTAATTTTGACAGACAGTACACAAATTAGGCTGACAGCACATGACACAGTTCTACTCTGAAAATTAAGCCGATCAGCCCTGTGGGTTTGTTGGGTGGGAGACCATCTGGGGGCCCTATGGAAACTGTTCCAAGTGCTTCCTGGGAACAACTAAGTAAGGGATAACTTGAAAACTGGACAGAGTGTGTGAGAGAGGGGGGGGAAGTGCCCATATATTCTTCTGAGTGTCAGCTTTCTGCAATTTAGAACTATTCAATCTTGGTTGCAGGGAAATGGAAAGAAGCATTGGGGGGGGGCTGTTCTTTTAATGGATTCAAGGGGCTCTGAAAATTTGTTGCTCCCCCTAGAATTAGGTTATGACAGGGTGTGGGCCGTGGCTCAGTGGCAGGGAATCTGCTTAGGCTTGCCAAGTCCACCCGGGGGGCGGGGAAACCCCCGCCCCAGAGGCCCGTTCCCCACCACCGGCAGATCGGGCCCCATGGGGAGCCCCACCCCAATGTGCACGTCACCCGGAAGTGACGTGATGACGCCGGGCACACTGGGGGTGGGGCCACTGTCATCCGAGGGAAAACTCTATGGTTTTCCCTTGGATGGCCGTGGCCCCGCCCCCAGCGTGCCCGGCATCGTCACGTCACTTCTGGGTGATGTGCGTGCGGCGTGCGCGCGCTCCAGCCACCAGCCGGGAGTCCCCCGCTGTGGTGCAAAACCGGACTTGGCAACCCTAGATCTGCTTGGCCTGCAGGAGGTCCCAGGTTTAAGCCTCGGCATGTCCCATTGAAGGGTCCAGTCAGTAAGGGATGTGAAAGACCTCCACCCGAGACCCTGGAGAACTGTTAAGAGGGGCTGTGGCTCAGTGGAAGAGCATCTGCTTGGCAGGCAGAAGGTCCCAAGTTCAGTCCCCAGCATCTCCAGTTGAAAGGACCAGGCAGTAGGTGATGGGAAAGTTCCGATATACTTATCTATTTAGAATCTGATGGAATATAAACCTTCCAAAAGGCAAAAGTCATGTGAGACAGAATTGTGTATGGGGTTGTCAGTACCAGAAGGCCACAGCACTTAGAGGAAGAGAAGAAGAGATTGGATTTATACCCCACCAGTCTCAGGGCAGCTTACAATCTCCTTTCACAACAGACACCCTGTGAGGTAGATGGGGCTGAGAGAACTCTTTTGAGGACTGCCCTTGAGAGAACGGCTCGGAGAGAACTTGTGACTGACCCAAAGTCACACCAGCACCTGCATGTGGAGGCATGGGGAATCAAACCCGGTTCTCCCAGAGTAGAGTTTGTGCTCTTAACCAAACTGGCTCTTAACCGCTACACCAAACTTAGCAGAGTCCAGAAGCCTCCTGGAAAACAGAACCACAGATTTAACTACAGAGCAGGCGTAGCCAAACTTGCTTAGTGTAAGAGCCACATGGAATAAACATCAGATGCTTGAGAGCGGCATGACATGAACAAATATTACAGACATGTTTTCTATTGAAAAAATATGCAAAGTTGCTCCTTATTGACATTAAATGAGACTGCCAAACAATAAAAACAAAAGGGGTAAAAACAGATATTGATAATGATATTTACTTGTCCAATTATATTTATTTGTTTGCTAATGATATTTATTTGTCTAAGAGAGAGAGAGAGAGAAGTGGGGAAAAAGAATAAAAGAGGTGGAAAGAAAGAATGAAAGAGGTGGAAAGAAAGAGAGAGAGAGAAACAAAGAAAGCAAATAGATGGGGAGGGAAGGGAGAAGAAGGGAGAGAGAGAGGTGGAAAGAAAGAATGAAAGAGGTGGAAAGAAAGAGAGAGAGAGAAACAAAGAAAGCAAATAGATGGGGAGGGAAGGGAGAAGAAGGGAGAGAGAGAGGTGGAAAGAAAGAATGAAAGAGGTGGAAAGAAAGAATGAAAGGTGGGAAGGAAGGAAGGAAGGAAGGAAGGAAGGAAGGAAGGAAGGAA
>NW_015177086.1:166027-183152 GCF_001447785.1 Gekko japonicus | reverse complement strand
GAGCCGCAGTTTGCCCCCCCCCCCGGGGCTATAAAGGCTAATTGCTATAGAAATTAAAAGTATCACAGGTGTACCAGAGGTTTAGCAGAGGACTGAGGCTCAACCCAGCCCTAATTCTGTGACGGTGTTCATGTGTCCTATACACATGGCTGAACAGTAAAGGCATCGGCCTTCCTACAGTGCAGCGAGCTCTGAAGGTGTTCTTATTAAATTAGCACACGGTTAATCTCAACTGCCCTGCCCTACTGGCCAGGAATCAAGTTGTGATAATATATCTGGAGTGTCACAGCTGAGATATGGTGACTTCGTAGGGTTTTCAAGGCAAGACACAAACAGAGGTGGTTTGCCTTTGCCTGCCTCTGCATCGCAACCCTAGACTTCCTTGGTGGTCTCCCATCCAACTATATGCCAGGGCTCATCTGGCTTAGCTGCCAAGTTCTGATGAGATCAGGCTGACCTGGGCTATCCAGGTTAGGGCAATATATTTGATACCTGAGAACAAATATTTGTTCTCTGTGGAACACCTGTTTAACATCTTTTCACGCTATGCCTACCAAGGGATGTTTGGTATGTGGTTTGTCCTCTCTGATATCTTAGTTTGAACGCTGTGTAGTCTGAGCACTTTATTGTCCGATTGGGTTTTTAAATTGCATACTATATTTTAAATTGTACTATAGTATTTGATGTTTTTATGAGCAAGTTTTGCTATGTAAGCCGCCCTGAGCCCTACGGGGGAGGGTGGGATATAAATTTAACAAACAAACAAACAAACAAATAAATAAATAAATAAATATTTCTGACAACTACCCATGCCAGATTTGATCACAGAGCGGAATGGGACATAGAGATATTGGCTTGGATCTAGACTGGCACTTCTGTCGAGCCAGTTTGGTGAAGTAGTTAGGACTGTGGACTCTAATCTGGGAGAACCAGGTTTGATTCCCCACTCCTCCTCCACATGCAGCTGCCGGTGTGACCTTGGGTCAGTCACGAGGTTAATTTAAAAATAATGACTAGGTGGTATGCAACGCCCCAAAAACTTTCCCATATATCATCTTCATTATCCCCAAATTGTTGGAAGGGATGTCAGCAAGTAGGAGACTATGCCCATTGCTGGTGGGAGTGTGGTAAAATTAAAATGTTCTGGCATGAAGTTATCAAAGTTATTGAAGATGTAACTTCTATACGAGTCCCGTTCACCCCGGAAACTTTATTCCTGAACACCTGGCCACAAGATTTATTGGAGAGACCACATCAGGCAACCATTGAAATAATGCTTGATGCTGCCAAGACCTCGATAGCATCTCTCTGGAAAAATGATAAGGCACCAACATCAGAAATTTGGTTCAAAAAATTATGGAATCATTACTTAATGGAATCAGTAACGAACAAATTAGACACTACTTCACAGAACTCTAAACATGAACAGTTTATTGGAAAGTGGTACCCAATTCTAGATTATTTATCTCAACAACAATGTATCTCCTCTGAATGGTCCCAATTTTATAAATGGATTTGATGTGTAATTGATATTTTATTTTATTTGTATTCTTATTATTATAGTTGTTCTTGTTGCTATTATTATCACTATGTATTACTATTTATTTGTATACATATATATTATTTAAGTATTTTATATATAATTAATGCTATGATATTTCGCTTATCTATTCAATGCTATACTGATACTGATAATGAACTTTTTATTAATTGGTTTAAGCAGTGCGATTTTACTCACCATACAATGGTAATATTTGAAGTCTACCAAAGAGAAAGTTGTTTCTATCTTCGCACAGAGTTTTTAAAAAATAATGTTTACTTGATACTGTACAAAATATAAGTAAGTAAGTATGTCAAAAAGCTTGGTTTCTTAACCACATTTTAATTCTATATTTGCTTACACTGTTATGATATTGTTATGCAAAGAAAAACAATAAAAATTTTAATAACAACAACAAAAAAGAATGCAAGAATAGAAAGATCCGAAGCATCTTGCATACCAGAAGGGAGAGGGCCAGGGCCGTAGATCGAGGTTACTCGGCCCTCCAGCGGTGTCGCTCTATAGTGGAGTGGTGGTGGTGGTGGTGACAGTGGCGGCTCCTACTCGAAAGCCTGGCGGAAGAGCTCCGTCTTACAGGCTCTGCAGAACTGCAAAAGGTCCCGCAGGGCCCTGATCTCCTCCGGGAGCTCATTTTCCCTGCCTCTCCCCACAACAGGCACCCTGTGAGGTCAGTGGTGCTGAGAGAGTTCCGAAAGAACAGCGCCTGGCTGTCAAGCCATGCTTCGCTTTGGTTGCCACAGCTATTGGGGGGGGGGTTCCTGCAGGGAGGGGGGTTGTGTGAAGGAGTGAGAGAATGGGACCTTTGCTTCTAGAAGCCATAACTTTCCGCACAAGTCACGCCTCCTTTCCATTTCCCAGAGGAAGGTGTCCTTCAGAGTTCCTCTGTACCAGCTTGAGCTGCAGATAACCAAGATATATATCTCTCGCTTGGTTGGGATGGCAATGTTGGGCATGGTGTGAACGCGACGTCTGCATGGGGGGAAGGAAGGGGTTTTTGTTCAAGTTATCTATATTAAGCTTGTACCCACCAAAAGTCTTCAGTTCTAACACAGTGACTTTCTGGATCTGGCATAGATCTCAATAAACGCATCACTGCCAAGAGAGAGTTGTTGAGTGTAACTGGACTGGGGGGGTCTGACGCTGGCCCAAGGTCACCCAGCAGGCTTCATGTGGGGGAGCAGTGAATCGAACCCAGTTCTCCAAATTAGAGTCCATTGCTCTTAACCACTACTGGGGGGAATGCAGGATCGACATGTTTTAAATAAACACAATTAAAGAATCAAACACAACCCCGAATCCCTTAATGACTAATTTGATCTCTCTCTCGTTTCATGAACAGCCAGGCGGAAAGCAGTCCCCGTGAAACTGGTTACCATAATCCTCCAAATCAGGAACTTATTTTTCCCCCTGTTCGCTGGAGAAAGATCCTCAGTTCTCCGTGTTCCTTGTGCAATTTGGGGGGGTGCTTTTTTCTAATCGTGCACTCTTTGTCGCTGCAAGAGACAGAAAGGTCAGGCGTCTTTTTACATCAACGGGACTGGGGGAAAGATATGCTCTTAGCCACGGCCAGGGCAGATGGATTGATTGTTCCGTGAAGCAGGGAGGGAAACAGGTTGTTGCCTCCGACTTTCATCTTCCGGGTTGCTACAGCAACAGCAGTCTCCTTCCCCCTCCCCAGTGTTGCAAAGTCTCCCATTTCCTATACAATGAGAGTTCTGTTTGCCTTGGGAAAATTGGTGGGTTCATTAAAGAGCCATTATCCTCCGCCAAGCTGCAGCCCCACCTTGCGTGCGTTCTCCCCACCACCACCACCCCCTTTCAGAGCATCCTGAAATAAAGAAGGTTTTAATGTTTGACTTTCAGTTTAATTGCAAACAAAAACAGACCGAACCTCTGGCACATAGACCTTCAAGATAATTGTCCGGCTAGCTCCAGTCGCATGTCTCTTTGTCATAGGTTTGGCCTTTGCGGTGAAATTTTCTGATAATTGGAGGCCCGGAGATGATTCAGGCAAGGAAAAGCAGGGAGGGCTGTTGGCGGACTGGAGCTCTTTAAGGCACAGGTGGGCGTCATTCCCCAGAGATCCAAGGTGACAGCATTCAAAATCTTGAGAACGGTACTGCGCTACATTCCCCTGCTGAGAGTGGAAGGGGAAAGACTGATTTTTGAGTGAACAAAACAATGTCGTCGGTGCTTTCCCTAGTTGCTAAAATGACTAAATTCCTGCTTTTCCTACTGCTCAGTTCTTACTTTCCCTCAGTTTTCTCTTAAGAACATAAGAACATAAGAGAAGCCAAAGTTGGATCAGGCCAATGGCCCATCCAGTCCAACACTTGATGGCCATCTGACAGCAATGCAGATTCTGTGAACTTGGGCAAATCAGAGGGAGGGCAGGGAGGGTTGCCTCAGTGCTTAGTTCTCGTGGCCCTTCCTTACACGCCCAGGGAAATGCCGATCGCCACTTGGTGGTCAGGAAGCAATCTTTCGCCAGGCCTCCCAAGCAGGGTTCCCTCTAAGCTGAGTTAGTGTGAGCCAGTTCACAGTTTTTTAGCCTCCGGCTCACACATTTTTGTCTCCGCTCAGGAAGGATGGCTCCAGAGCAAACTAATTTATGCAGCAGCCAAATCACCTGCTCACAACTTTAATGCCAGTCGCTCACCAAGTAGAATTCTTGCTCACAGGACTCCATACCTTAGTGGGAACATTGCTCCCAAGTGCTGGTATTCCAAGGAGGCCTCCCATCCAAGTACTTCCCAGAGTCAACCCTGCTTAGCTTCCGAGACCTGATGAGATCGGGCTTGCCTGGCCTATCCAGGTCAAGGCACTGCAAAGACAGGTTCTGAAGAGCAGGAAAACAGACATCTGCAGAGTTTTGACAGGGACTCCCTAAATTTACCCCACAACCACAGCTTGGCTGGCACCCCAGCCCCCCCACATCAGAGTGATGCCATGACAGAAAGGCGGACATGGCATGAAGAGACTTCCAACAGGGACTCCCCAAGGTTACTCCACAATGACACCTTGGTGGGCACCCTAGCCCCACCAGACAAGCAAGGGGAGCGTGCCCAGTACTCATGATGCTCACAGCTAGGGGTGTGCAAAAAAAAAAAAAATCTCGGCGGATTCGGATTCAGCCAAATCGGGCAGAATCAATTTCTGCTGGCAGTAAGACTCCTGCATGTCAGTAGGCAGTAGGAGCCTATTGGGGAGTCTTTCGGCCAGCCGAATGTCAATTTCAGCCCCATTATATCCTATGGGCCATTGAAGTCAATAGCAAAAACATAGGGTATATTCTGGGAGCTGGAGGGAAGGGGGTTTGAGAGAGAGGCTCCAATCTCGCAGGGTAGCTGCTGGGGCCTCTCTCCAAGATACCCACCAAGTTTCAAGAACATTGGACCAGGGGTTACAATTCTACGGGCCCCCAAACAGGTTGCCCCCATCCCCTCCATTCTTCTCAATGTTGGGGAGAAAAGTTACTTTCCCCCCACCATAGAGAACAATGGAGCGGATGGGGGCAACCTGTTTGGGCCCCCGTAGAATTGGACCCAAAAGGGGCCATTGACGTCAATGACCCATAGGATATAATGGGGCCGATTCAGATCAGCGATTCTGAATCGGCCCGCCGCAGCCCCCTCAGGGCTGAAACAACCCACTGCCAACAGCAACCGCTCCCTGCCCTCCTCTAAGTGACAGCCCTTCAAATACTTCAAGAGAGCCATCCTGTCCCCCCTCAACCTTCTCTTCACCAGAATGAACATTCCCGAGTCCCTCAGCCTTTCCTCGTAGGGCTTGGTCTCCAGGCCCCCCGATCATCCTCATAGCTCTCTTCTGCACCCGCTTCATTATTTCCATATTTTCTCCTATCTAGGGTTGCCAATTTCCTGGAGATTTGAGGGGTTTGGAGGGGAGGGTCCTCAGCAGGGGATGACGCCATAGAGTCCACCCAACAATGCAGCCATTTGCTCCATGGGAATTGATCTCCCGGAGAGGGCCAGGATCTGGAGAAGAGTTGTGATTCCAGGAGGTCTCCAGTTCCCAGACGAAGCTTGGCAACCCGACCTCAACGTGGTAAAGGTGAATATAGCTTTTTTGGTGAATCTGTGAAGCCACAATAACATTTGGAATGTTTCTGTTTATTTGTAAAGTAGCCTGGAGTTATAGAAGGGAGGGAGGTGTGGTAAGAAATTTTAGAAATATAGAAGGTTTGGGTTTTAAAATGAACCAAAGAGTTTATAAAATCCATGTATCTGTCTCTGTCTTTGCTAGCAAAACAGCAAACAGGCTTGGCCTCCTTCACTGAACCAAACCCCATGATTCTTTGCAAACCTTTTGTTCCAGGCAAATATCTCTCTTGGTCATGCATGCAAAGGTTCACACATTCCATTCCCAGGATCTGAATCAATGTAAATTTCCATAGGTGTGAGACCCCAATACCCATAGCAATAAAATGCTTCTGGCAGGAAAGGCCATTTGGGCAGTGACAGACTTCAATCCAGAAGGCAAACTGACTCCTGAGATACAGAGATTCACACTCCCCACTTCCATATCAAAGATAACATCAAAGAATAGTTTATCTTCAATGTTCGGAACACCAGGAAAAAACAATGACACTGTGTTGGTCCTGTAAACAAAATGTAACTTTTGGAGTGTGAGACGCAAGGAAGCAATCTCCTGTAAAATAATCTCAACTTCAAAATGTTAATTTACAACTGTAATTTAATTATTGGGGGACCTCTTTGATCATATGGTATAAATGCTAGTCAGTCTCAACATACCTTCGCTGGCTCTTGAAGGAATCAGGAGAGGTTTTACTCTCCGAAGACTTTGGGAGTCAGCCCGAAAGGCCTTTCGTTTTCTGCATGCTTGGGGGATGAACGCATTTGCAGCCACGTGCAGCCACATTTTCTCACGACAACTTGGAGGGAACTAACAGCTATGGAGAAGGTTCAAGCTCCCCTGGCCTACATGCATCTTTTTGAACAGAAGAAGAGAGAAGAGGTTGGATTTATACCCCGCCCTTCACTACCCAAAGGAGTCTCAGAGCGGCTTACAATCGCCTTCCCTTCCTCTCCTCACAGCATACACCCTGTGAGGTAGGTGGGGCTGAGATAGCCTTTCTGAGAACTGCCCCTGAGAGAACAGCTCTGAGAGAACTTGTGACAGACCCAAGGTCATACCAGCAGCTGCATGTGGAGGAGGAGGAGGAAGAGGAAGAAGAAGAAGAAGATTTCACTCAGAGTCTCAGAGCAGCTTACAACCTCCTTTCCCTTTCCCTCCCCACAACAGACACCCTGTGAGGTTAGTGGGGCCCAGAGAGCTCTCTTGAGAACTGCTCCTGAGAAAACAGCTCTGAGAGAACTTGTAACTGACCCAAGGTCATCCAGCAGCTGCATGTGGAGGTATGGGGAATCAACCCCAGTTCTCCCAGATTAGAGTCCACGCTTCTAACCCTACACCAAACTAGCTAAAATCAATCTGCTTAGGGTTGCCAGGGAACCCCCACTCGATGGGTCTATTACCCGCAGGCCCAGATTGGCCCACCAGGGGGATCCCCACCCTCAAAGTGCCGGGGAGATGTGCCCGACACGATGACGTCACTTCCAGGTGACGTCATCACACCGGGCACGTCTCTGCGTGCGTGTCAAGGAACTCCCGGAGAGGGCCAGAATCCCCCCCCCCTGCAGCTACGGACTTGGCAACCCTAGATCTGCTCTAAAATCAGATCTGCTTTCTACAGGGATATGATAGAACTGGGCATAAACGAATGAACCTACGACCTTCAGATCCCGTGTGAAACTTTATTAATTCCGAAGGTTGCCCATCTGCACGTCAGAAGACGTCTGACCAATGCAGCCTTAGTGCCTGTGCCTTGATCGCTTGCATTTCTTCTGGAAGTTCTCATGCAGCGTCTTCTCATCCGGAGATTCTATACCGCTGAAAGGCCATGTGGGAAGAAAACCTGCCACCTAGTGTTCAGTCCCTGAAAGTGATCTGAAGAAGCACACTCTTTTTTTCGTAAAAGATCATACTGGATTTTTAATTTATTAACTTGTTTACTTTATTTATATCCTGCATTTCACCTCAATGGGGACCCAAGTGGCTTACGTCACCTTCCTCTCCTCCATTTTATCCTCACAATGACTCTATAAGGGAGGATGGGCTGAGAGTGGGTGACTGGCCCAAGGTCACCCAGCGGGCTTCCATGGCACGAGTGTGAATTCAAACACATTAACCACTACACCATGCTGGGAAATAACTGCTGTAGTCCTTACGGTGCTACCAGACTTCTGTTTCGGTTCTGCCATCAGCATCACAGGCTCTGTTTGGCAGGATTTGGCCAGCAGCAGATCCAGGGGACAGGGCATTATCGACAGTTCAGCCTGTGCCCACCTCTCACCTCTAGGAAAGGAAATCACATTGCATCGGATGTATATTAATCGGCCAGAACAGGTGAGGTACGACTCCATGACCAGGGTTTCCACGTCATAAGAACATAAGAGAAGCCGTGTTGGATCTGGCCAGTGGCCCATCCAGTCCAACACTCTGTGGCCAACAGTGGCCAAAACCCAGGGGCCATCAGGAGGTCCACCAGCGGGGCCACAGCTCCAGAAGCCCTCCCACACTTGCCCCCCAAGCACCATGAATACAGAGCACCACTGCCCCAGACAGAGTGTTCCATTTATACCTTGATGGACCTCTGCTCCATATGTCTCTCCAATCCTCTCTTGAAGCTGTCTATGTTTGTAGCTGCCACCACTTCCTGCAGCGGTGAATTCCACCAGTTAATTCCTATTAAGGTGAAGAAGGACTTCCTTTGATCAGTTCCAAGCCTTTTTGTTGTTGTTGTTGTTCAGTCGCACAGTCGAGTCCGATTCTTCATGACCTCATGGACGGCATCACACCAGCCACTCCCATCTTCCGCTGTCCTCCGGAGTTTGCTTAATTTTATGTTCATTGCATCGATGACACTGTCTGACCATCTCATCCTTTGTCGTGCCCGTCTTCTTTGACCTTCAGTCTTCCCCAGCATCAGGGTCTTTCCAGTGCGGGCTCCCTTCTCATTTGGTGGCCAAAGTATCTGAGCTTCAGCTTCAGTATCTGGTCTTCCAGGGAACGGTCCAGGCTGATTTCCTTTAGGATGGCCTGCCGCTCATGAATTTCATGGAGTGCCCACAAATTCTTGTATTGTGAGAAAGGGAGAAAAATACTTCTTTCTCTCCCTCCCCATCCCATGCATAATTTTGTAAACCTCTATCCTGTCATCCCTCAATCATTAACAGTAGAAGAGCGAGAACTGAGTCCAGCAGTGATGAAGAAGAAGAAGAGGAGGGGGGGAAGGGGGAGGAAACTGGATTTATAGCCCACTCTTCACTCAGAGTCTCAGAGTTGCTCACAAACTCCTTTCCCTTCCCCTCCCCACAACAGACACCCTGGGAGGTAGGTGGGGCTGAGAGAGCTCTGACACAAATAGCTCTTTTTCAAGAACAGCTCTTGTCAGAACTATGGCTTGCCCAAGGTCATCCAGCAGCTGCGAGTGGAGGAGTGGGGAATCAAACCCAGTTCTCCCAGATTAGAGTCCGCGCACTTAACCACTACACCCAACTGGCATCCCTAACTCAGACTGGCAGTGGCTCTCCGGGGTCTCAGGTGGAAATCTTTCACATTACTTGCTACCCGATACTTTTAAATCTGAGATGCCAGGTATGGAACCTGGGGCTCTCTGCATGCCAAACAGATGCTCTGCCCCTGAGCTTCTAGAAAGGAAATAACCAGGCCCCACTTGGAGTCGATATATGCCATCCGTCTCTTGGTAAAGGTAAAGGTAAAGGTTCCCTTGCTCGAAAGCCAGTCGAATCCGACTCTAGGGTTGCGGTGCTCATCTCCGTATAAACCCTCAAATTACTCTAGCAATACAGAAAGGAACCACGTTGTAGCGACTCCCGTCTTGTCAGCAAGATGAAAGGGGGGCACGCTGCTCAGTTTAATTTAGGAACCCTTTCAGCTGTCCCCCACAGCCGTCCTTTTCTTGGCAATATTGCGTCCTCCACTCAAAGGCTTTGTTGCTGTGATTGAGGAACTGCAAGGGCCTGTCAAGAACGAAACTCGTTTGCCCTCTTGGCTTTGTTTCCTGGGGTTCCTGCGCTGACAACTCACGATGAGGCCTCCTTGTCTTCCCTTCTTTGTTGTTTGCTTTGAAGAACGGAGAAAAGGAGATAGGAGCCTTTACACGTTCTTCTGCTCTCTGACTTTTCTTGTTGTTGTTGTTCTGTCACACAGTCGAGTCCGACTCTTCGCGACCCCATGGACGAGATCCCGCCAGGCCCTCCTGTCTTCCGCTGTCCTCTGAAGTTGGCTCAATTTCATGTTCGTTGCATCTATGACACTGTCTAACCATCTCATCCTTTGCCGTCCCCGTCTTCTTTGACCTTCAATCTTTCCCAGCATCAGGGTCTTCTCCAGTGAGTGCTCCCTTCTCGTTTGGTGGCCAAAGTATTTGAGCTTCAGTTTCATTATCTGGCCTTCCAGGGAACAGTCAGGGTTGATTACTTTTAGGATTGACTTTTCTTGGGCCCCGTCATTTTTGGAGGAGGCCTAACTAATTAGCCATGCCTGGTCGGATGATCTGAGTAGCATGTCGTAGCTGCCAATACAATGGATACAATGACTCGCAACTGACCGTGACAAAGAAGAAGAGGAGGAGGAGGAGGAGGAGGAGATTGGATTTATACCCTGTACTCCACTCGGAGTCTCAGAGCAGCTTACAACCTCCTTTTCTTTCCCCAAACCCACAACAGACACCCTGTGAGGCTCCCTTGAGAGAACAGCTCTTAGGCAACTTGTGACTGACCCAAGGTCACACCAGCAGGTGCAAGTGGACGAGTGGGGAATCAAACCCGGTTCTCCCAGATTAGAGTCCATGTACTTACCCACCACACCAAACTGGCATAGGGTTGCCAGCTCCAGGTTGGGAAATTCCTGGAGATTTGGGGAGTGGGGCCTGGGAACAGTCGGGTTTAGGGAGGGGAGAGACTTCAGAGTAAGGCTGGAAAATACCTGGAGACTTTGGGGGTGGATCCAGGAGAGGGCGGGGTTTGGGGAGGGGAGGGGCCTCAGCATGGCACAAGGCCATAGAGTCCGCCCTTCCGAGCAGCCATTTTCTCCAGGGGAGCTGACCTTTGTCAGCTGGAGATTAGTTGTAAAACTGGGCGATCTCCAGGCCCCACCTGGAGGCTGGCAACCCTACTTCAGAGAGGTACAGTGGCATGGACTCCGCCTTCCAAAGCAGCCATTTTCTCCAGGGGAACCGATCTCTGGAGCCTGGGTGTAATTCCAGGAGATCTCCAGCCCTCACTTGAAGGTTCAAGACACACAAAAAATCACCATGAAGAATTACTAATTCTATATGATGAACATATAAAAAAATGATTCCAATATAATCACATTTGTGGAAGTTTTTCGTTGACACCACCTTACAAATGAGTGGAGATCATATAGCATAAACAATACAACGCAATCAGTTTATGAACAGTCATAGAATCACAGAGTTGGAAGGGACCTCCAAGGCCATCTAGTCTAACCCACTACACAATGCAGAAAATTCACAATGACCTCCCCCCCACACACACACACACACCGTGACCCCTAGTCCATGCCCAGAAGATGACAAAAAACCTCCAGGATCCCTGGCCAAACTGGCCTGGAGAAAAATTGCTTCCTGACCCCAAAGTGGTGATCACCATTTCCCTGGGTGTGTTTGATAGCAGGGTGCTGGACTAGATGGACTGTTAGTCTGATCCAGCAGGGCTCAATTGATGTTCTTATGAAGGCCTCGGCCTCTCTGGCCTGCTGTTGGCCCTCCAGAGGAACTGGTTGGCCACTGTGTGAGACAGGATGCTGGACTAGATGGACCAATGGTCTGATCCAGCAGGGCTCTTCTGATGTCCTTATGAAGGCCTTGGCCTCCATGCCCTGTTGTTGGCCCTCCAGAGGAACTGGTTGGCCACTGTGGGAGACAGGATGCTTGACTAGATGGACCCCTGGTCTGATCCAGCAGGGCTCTTGTGATGTTCTTGTGAAGGCCTCAGCCTCCATGCCCTGTTGTTGGCCCTCCAGAGGAACTGGTTGGCCAGTGTGTGAGACAGGATGCTGGACTAGATGGACTGTTAGTCTGATCCAGCAGGGCTCATTTGATGTTCTTATGAAGGCCTCGGCCTCTCTGCCCTGTTGTTGGCCCTCCAGAGGAACTGGTTGGCCACTGTGTGAGACAGGATGCTGGACTAGATGGACCACTGGTCTGATCCAGCAGGGCTCTTCTGATGTTCTTATGAAGGCCTCGGCCTCCATGCCCTGTTGTTGGCCCTCCAGAGGAACTGGTTGGCCACTGTGTGAGACAGGATGCAGATGGACTTCTGGTCTGTTCCAGCAGGGCTCTTTTGATGTTCTTATGAAGGCCTCGGCCTCTATGCCCTGTTGTTGGCCCTCCAGAGGAACTGGTTGGCCACTGTGTGAGACAGGATGCCGGATTAGATGGACCACTGGTCTGATCCAGGAAGGCTCTTCTGATGTTCTTATATTATCTAGAGTGTATACAAAACTTAGCTGTTCCACCTCCACAGAACGTCTCTGCCATCTTGTGGTTCTTCGGCATAACAACATGAAAATCAGTGGCAATTTAGAAGCTTCAAAGCAAAGTTTGAATCCAATGGCACCTTTAAGACCAACAAAGTTTTATTCGCAGTGTAAGCTTTCGTGTGCACATATACCCAACTGAATCTATTTTAGACGCTTATAAGGTTATAGATTTTCAGAAAAGTGAAGGCTCTCCTTCTCTGGTCTTGTGGCATACACAGATTTATTGGGGCTGATGTACAGCTTCCACTAGCAAGCTTTTCCTGGATGTTTGGAAGGGAAGGTGACATAGTATTACCTGATCTTGTCAGTTTCAGAAGCTAAGCAGGGTTGGTACTTGGAAAGTGACCACCAAGGAAGGGTATGCAGAGGAAAGCAATGGCAAACCGCCTATCCTTCTCACTTGTCTTGGAAGCCCCTTGCTGGGGAAACCCTAAGTCAAAAGCTAAGGGAGGGTCAATACTTGGAAGGGAGACCACCAAGGAAGACTCTACAGAGGAAGGCCCTGGCCAGCAACCTCTGCTTCTCACTTGCCTTGAGAGCCCCTTTCCCTTCCCCTCCCCACAACAAACACCCTGTGAGGGGGGTGGGGCCGAGAAAGCTCCAAGAGAACTGCTCACGAAAGAACAGCAGTGAAAAAACTTGTAACTGACCCAAGGTCACACCAGCAGCTGCATGTGGAAGAGTGGGGAATCAAACCCGGCTCTCCCAGATTAGAGTCCACGCTTCTAACCACTACATCAAACTGGCGAGTCTAGTGATTCATAAGAACGTAAGAGAACATAAGAGAAGCCAAGGTTGGATCAGGCCAATGGCCCATCCAGTCCAACACTCTGTCACACAGTGGCCAAAAATACCAGGTGCCATCAGGAGGTCCAGCAGTGGGGCCAGGACTCTAGAAGCCCTCCCGCTGTCCCCCCCCCCAAGCACCAAGAATACAGAGCATCCCTTGCCCCAGACTGAGAGTTCCTAGCTATACCTTGTGGCTAATAGCCACTGATGGACCTCTGCTCCAGATGTTTATCTAATTCCCTCAAGCTGTCCATGCTTCCGGGAGCAACCCTTCATCACTTCCTGTAAGAACTTACTATAAGTCCACAAGGCTGAGTTCAGAAATAGCTCTCCCATGATGCTGTGCCCCACTTACAACCTTTCCACCAGTTGCCAGACACTGCCTGGCAATCCTAGTTTGAAGGTGCCACTCCTATGTCCACAATGTTCCCATGTTCTTTCCTCGTCTCTCTGCATTGATTGCGAAAACAAGTACCATAACCATGTGAGCTAAGCCAAGGATATGAGCCTTTCCACCAGTGACTGCCTGCCTGGGACAGAAGACTAGGAGTGAGGAAGAGGAAGAAGAGGAAGAAGAAGAAGAAGAGGAAGAAGAAGAAGAGGAAGAGGAGGAGGAGGAGGAGGAGGAGAAGAAGAAGAAGAAGAAGAAGAAGAAGAGGAAGAAGAAGAAGAGGAAGAGGAGGAGGAGGAGGAGGAGGAGAAGAAGAAGAAGAAGAAGAAGAAGAAGAGGAAGAAGAAGAAGAGGAAGAGGAGGAGGAGGAGGAGGAGGAGAAGAAGAAGAAGAAGAAGAAGAAGAAGAATTGCCAACTTCACCCCTGCTCTGGGTTAACTGCTTTGTGGACTCTCTACTTTATGGATTCTCTACATTGCAGATTCCCTACCGAGAGCCAGTTTGGTGTGGTGGTTAGGAGCACGGACTCTAATCTCGGAGAACTGGGTCTGATTCCCCACTCCTCCACATGCAGCTGCTGGTGTGACCTTGGGTCAGTCACAAGTTTTTTCAGAGCTGTTCTCTCAAGAGCAGTCCTCGAAAGAGCTCTCTCAGCCCCACCTACCTCACAGGGTGTCTGTTGCGGGGAGGGGAAAGGAAAGGAGATTGTAAGCTGCTCTGAGACTCCTTGGTTTGATCATTAAGGGGTTTGACAACTGATACTTTCCCTTACCTGTTGGTCTTGAGAGCCAGTTTGGTGTAGTGGTTAGGAGTGTGGACTCTAATCTAGGAGAACTGGGTTTGATTCCCCACTCCTCCACATGCAGCTGCTGGTGTGACCTTGGGTCAGTCACAAGCAGTGTTCCCTCTAAGTGGAGTTAGTGCGGCTCACATATTTTTGTCTTAGCTCAGGAAGGATGGCTCCAGAGCAAACTGATTTATGCAGGAGCCAAATTGCTCGCTCACAACTTTAATGCCAGTGGCTCAGAAAGTAGAATCTTTGCCCACAAGACTCCACAGCGTAGAGGGAGCATTGGTCACAAGTTGTTTCAGAGCTGTTCTCTCAAGGGCAGTCCTCAAAAGAGCTCTCTCAGCCCCACCTGCTTCACAGGGTGTCTGCTGTGGGGAGGGGAAGGGGATTGTAAGCCGGGTAGGGTATAAATCCAGTCTCTCCTCATTGTTGTTGATTTCTCAAGGTCATGTCATTGAGCTAAAAGGAGCCGATTTTCAAAATTTTGTTCGGAAAACAAAATCTCCACTCCACTCAACATTTAGAAAATTGGACAAGGAGGCAGGGACGGTTGTTGATGCTAATGAATGAGCAGTTAATTGGCTTGACCGTGTGCTCGGGGACTGCCTGTACAGCTCTTTGGGGAAAGAGCATAATTGAACTGTGCAGTGGTGGCAGGGCTGTACGGGCCGTTCTTCGCCCAGCTTCCCATGGCTTGATTTGCAGCTTTTATTTATGGAGGCCCGGTGACTCCGCCGCAAGGCCAGCAGACGGAGGGGGGCTCTTAATCATCACAGCCTTCAGCCCACCCGTAAGAGAAATGGATGTTCCCACTTTGCTCACCCACTTGGTCTAGCAGAAGGCCACAGATCATCGACTCTGTCTTTGCTAAGTGCCAACGAGCAAGCTTTCAGCTAATAGATGCCTCTCGCAGTTTGGGATGCCCCCAGAGGTCATTTCAGGTGGCGGCGGCGGCCGGGACCGTTGGGGGTGGGGTGTGTGGCCTTATGACACACTTCCGGTGATGTCAGGGGTGTGGCCTTATGACACACTTCCGGTGATGTCAGGGGTGTGGCCTTATGACACACTTCCGGTGACGTCAGGGGTGTGGCCTTATGACACACTTCCGGTGATGTCAGGGGCTGTGGCATATGCTAATGAGTTATGGTAATGAGTTCTCCTAGCTCTTTTTCTACGAAACGAACCCTGGATGCCACACACGAGATGCCAGGCAAGATGGCTCTTAGATTAGGCTTCCCTGTCTCTTCTTTCAACTGCAACCTGAAGGTAAGCTGGATTGACTTGAATAAATGTACGTTTACCTTCCTGGCAGATTTATTTCCTGCACTCCGCGTCACACTTCTATGACTGGGCAAGCTCTGCTGTATTAACCAACTATCCCTATGCCAGTGACATCGCTTGTGATTTTTGCGCTGGCAAGCTGGCAGCGTTGGGTATTGGGACTTCTGCTGCACTTCGCACTCCTGAAGGACCCCTGGATTCTCTTGCATAATCAGGGGTCATTTCCTGCCGGAGCGCACAGGAGCAAACCTCTGGCAGTAAGGAGCTCAGGGGGCGGGCACATGCACCCAGCCCCACCCCCTGCTCCCAGCAGCCCTCAGTTGGACCACGAGGAGCAAGAAGCAGCCAGGTAAGTTGCAGAGCCCCCCCCCCGGCCAGCCTTCAGGTACAAGCTCTCCCTCCTCTGTGACGGCAGATCTGCACATTCCCCCCCCACATTCTCCCCCCCCATAGCCACACCCTCTGACATCAGCAGAAGTGTGTCAGAAGGCAACACCCACTGCTCAGGCTCCACTGGACTGTTTTGGATTGCTAGCTATTGGGGGGGGGTAAACATGCAGATTTGTCCTCACAGAGGAGGGAGAGCTTGTGCCTGAATAAAACTTGGTCTTAAAGGTGCCACTGGACTCTTTTGGATTGCTAGCTATGGGGGGGGGGACACGCGGATCTGCCCTTGCAGAGGAGGAAGAGCTTGTACCTGAATAAAACTTGGTCTTACAGGTGCCACTGGACTGTTTTGGATTGCTAGCTATTGGGGGGGGACACGCAGATCTGTCCTCGCAGAGGAGGGAGAGCTTGTACCCGAATAAAACTTGGTCTTAAAGTTGCCACTGGACTGTTTTGCGCCAGGGGGAGCTCTGCAACTTACCTGGCTGCTTCTCGCTCTGACTGAGGGCTGCTAGGAGCAGGGGGCGGGGCTTGTTGCATGTGCCCGCCCCCTGGGCTCTTTACTGCCGGAGCTCCGCTCCTGTGCGCTCCTACAGGAAATGACCCCTGCGTTTACAAATATCAAGCAGGCAAGTACATAATAAACATATTTTAGTATTCCAACAGGCAGCATACAATGTATTTCCAGTCTTCCAACAGGTAAGTATGCAAATATAGAACAAGTCTACAGTACAAATACAAAGCAAGTCTACGGACGAAGACTCCGGATTTCAAAACTTTGTTTCATGTATTCTTCCTCAGGAGAGGCTGATTAGAGTACATCATAAATATTCATCATGGGTATACCAGCAGTTTAAGACTATGGAAACTTCCCTTCATGTATACTGACTGGCCACCCTATTAATTTTTCCCAATAAGGATTGGAAAGCAGTTTGTCTGATACTTACCTTGAAAACCCAAGGTAAGTATCTTCTTCTTCTTCTTCCTTTGATTGCAACCTTAATGTGAAAAGGGTCTACTTGAATACATGCAGGTCCTTTTTTCTGGGGGAAAGCTTGCTTAGCTTTGAAAATGATTGGGCGATGGGTGATTCAGAGCCAGTTTGGTGTCGTGGTTAAGTGCGTGGACTGTGATCTGGGAGAACCAGGTTGGACTCTCCACTCCTTCACGTGCAGCTGCTGGTGTGACCTTGGGTCAGTCACTACTTCTCTCAGAGCTGTTCTCTCAATAGCAGTCCTCAAAAGAGCTCTCTCAGCCTCCCCCCCCTCTCCCTCCTTCGTGGTGTGTTTTAGTG
>NW_015177086.1:160225-165896 GCF_001447785.1 Gekko japonicus | reverse complement strand
TTTGATTCCCCCACTCCTCCACTCGCACCTGGCTGGATGACCTTGGGCAAGCCCTAGTTCTGATAAGAGCTGTTCTTGAAAAAGAGCAGTTACTCTCAAGAGCTCTCTCGGCCCCACCTACCTCCCAGGGTGTCTGTTGTGGGGAAGGGAAGGGAAAGGAGATTTTAAGGTGCTCTGAGACTCCTTTGGGTAGTGAAGGGCGGGGTATAAATCCATCTCTTCTTCTTCTTCTACCTCACAGGGTGTCTGTTGTGGGGAGGGGAAGGGGAAGGGGAAGGAGTTTGTAAGCCGCTCTGAGACTCCTTTGGGTAGTGAAGGGCGGGGTATAAATCCAATCTCTTCTTCTTCTTTTACCTCACAGGGTGTCTGTTGTGGGGAGGGGAAGGGAAAGGAGTTTGTAAGCCGCTCTGAGACTCTTTCGGGTAGTGAAGGGCGGGGTATAAATCCAATCTCTTCTTCTTCTTCTTCTACCTCACAGGGTGTCTGTTGTGGGGAGGGGAAGGGAAAGGAGTTTGTGAGCCACCCTGTGACACCTTTGGGTAGTGAAGGGCGGGGTATAAATCCAATCTCTTCTTCTTTTACCTCACAGGGTGTCTGTGGTGGGGAGGGGAAGGGAAAGGAGATTGTAAGCCGCTCTGAGACCCCTTTGGGTAGTGAAGGGCGGGGTATAAATCCAATCTCTTCTTCTTCTTCTTCTACCTCACAGGGTGTCTGTTGTGGGGAGGGGAAGGGGAAGGAGTTTGTAAGCTGCTCTGAGACCCCTTTGGGTAGTGAAGGGCGGGGTATAAATCCAATCTCTTCTTCTTCTTCTTCTTTTACCTCACGGGGTGTCTGTTGTGGGGAGGGGAAGGGAAAGGAGTTTGTCAGCCGCTCTGAGACTCCTTTGGGTAGTGAAGGGCAGGGTATAAATCCAATCCTTCTTCTTCTACCTCACAGGGTGTCTGTTGTGGGGAGGGGAGGGGAAAGGAGTCTATAAGCCGCTCTGAAACACCTTCAGGCAGTGAAGGGCGGGGTATAAGCGCAGTCTCTTCTCTTCATTTCAGCTACGAGCACCAGAAGCGGCAGAGACAGAAAGGGAGCCCTGTAAGAGCACCACAGCAAAGGGCTAAAAGATGGGCCGGCGTGAGACTGAGACAGTAGAGGAAGTCAGGAGGACTTGGGATGAAAGATTCTGAATTGCCTCTTTGTCCTCCCCCACAGATCTGGGATTGTGAGGGGACGAGGCAGAGGGGAGAGGGTGCGATGCCAGACTTCCAAGGCAGCTGGCGGGGCGACAAAGTCCTCATTGTGGCAGCCCGGTGGCTCGGCCTGGAGAATTTTCACGGGTGTGTTTCGGGGACGGCGGTGTGGTATTTTGGGACCCGGCAGAGCTGCACGGCTCTCAGTGCCTCGGGGGCCACGGCTGCGACAGTTGCCGCCCGATAAAACACAACGACGCAAGTCCACCACGACAGCTGGGGCAGTTCATGGAACTGTTTCTACAGCGGAGCAGACCGTGGGAGCAACGACACCGGAGTCTTTTTCTTTGGTGTCGTGGTTAAGAAGAAGAAGAGATTGGGTTTATACCCCGCCCTTCACAACCCAAATGGCTCTTTTCCAAGAACAGCTCTGGTGCAAGTGGAGGAGTGGGGAATCAAACCCGGTTCTCCCACATTAGAGTCCATGCACTTAACCATTACACCAAACTGGCGCGGACTCTAACTTGGGACTCTAGTGCATGGACTCTAATTTGGGAGAAGAAGAAGAAGAAGAAGAGAGAAGAAGAAGAGATTGGATTTATACCCCACCCTTCATTACCCAAAGGTGTCTCAGAGCGGCTTACAAACTCCTTTCCCTTCCCCTCCCCACAACAGACACACTGTGAGGTGGGTGGGGCTGAGAGAACTCTGACACAAACTGCTGTGCCAGAGCTTGTGACTGACCCAAGGTCACATCAGCGGGTACAAGTGGAGGAGTGGGGAATCAAACCCGGTTCTCCCAGATTAGAGTCCGCACACTTAACCACTACACTACACTTAACTACACTACACCAAACCACTACACCAAACCAAGTTTGATTCCCCACACCTCCACTTGCAGCTGCTGGATGACCTTGGGCAAGCCATAGTTCTGTCAGAGCTGTCTTTGAAAAGGCAGCTCTGTCACGAATCTCTTCTTCTTCTTCTTCTTCTTCTTCTTCTTCTTCTTCTTCTTCTTCTTCTTCTTCTTCTTCTTCTTCTTCTTCTTCTTCTTCATTCCTAATAAGAATAAACTTCATCATATATTCCTTCCATGTAGGAAAAAAACCTTGCAAAATAACAAAAAAAACCCCTTTCCCTTCAACGCCAACTTCCCATACACACAAGGCTTTTATTTTAATGTCTGTATGTTTTCCCGTGTCACCTTCCCCACTTGTGTGAATTGTGTGAATTATTGCTTATGTTATGTTTCAACTTCCGCTGTGTAATGTTTTAACTTTTACAGATGTTATCCGCTGTGTGCCTGCTCGCGGGGAGGGTGGGATATAAGTCTAAGTAAATCGCCGCCTTGAGCCAGTTTTCTCAGCAAGGCGGGATATAAATTGAAAGTAATAAATAAATAATAAATAAATAAATATGCAGAGGGGTAGTAGGCCTGGAGAAAGCAGCATGGGTAATGAGACAGGAAACCTGGGTCTTGATTCAGTCCAGGAGGATGTGTTGCCTTGAGCTTCATTTTCTGTTGGAATTCAGCAGTCTCTCTGTCAGTTGCAATTCCGCAGTCTCACTGGTAGGATGTATGGCCATTAATATTGGTAACAGCAGCACTCAGCCAAATAGTAAATTTGGGCATTCTAAAATACTTTGACCCGGGGGGGGGGTATTGCATGTGCTTTTGTTTCTCATTTGGATGGACATCTGTCCAAGGACATCTGTCCAAATCTTGTTCATTGAGAAGACGGCGAGGCCATCGGCTTCTTGTTCAGCAAAAGAAACCAGAAGCCCAGTGTGGCACCTTAAAGATGAACAACATTTATTCCAGAATGAGATTTCATGGGTCAGAGCCTCCATCCACAGATGCCATGATGAGAAAACGCTTGTCGTCTTTAGTGACCTTTGCATATTACAAACAGTAGGTGGCAGTAGAGAAAATAAAATCCACTGGGGCCGCTGAGCCAAAGACGGGCACCTTCATTATCATTGGCTGTTTGGTGTCTCTACTATACCAAGGAGGAACCGTGCAATAAGTGTTCTGGACAACAGTTAGCATTGCCAACCTCCAGGTGGGGCCTGGAGATCTGGAATAACAACTGATTTTCATGGAGATAGATCATAAGAACTTAAGAAGAGCCCTGCTAGAAAAGACCAATGGTCCATCTAGTCGACCTGTCTCACACAGTGGCCAACGGGTTCCTCTGGAGGCCCAACAACAGAGCACAGAGGCCGAGGCCTTCCCCTGATGTTGCCTCCTGGCTCTGGGATTCAGAGGTTCAGTGCCTCTGAATGTGGAGGTCCCCCTAAGTCATCATGGCTAGTAGCCACTGATAGACTTATCCAGGGGTCATTTCATAGAAAAAGAGGTGCAGGAGCTCATTAGCAGAACTCATTAGCATAACTTATTTGCATATGCCACACCCCCTGACATCACCGGAAGTGTGTCAGAAGGCAATACCCACCGCTCAAGCTCCACTGGACTGTTTTGGATTGCTAGCTATTGGGGGGGGGGAATGTGCAGATCTGTCCTCGCAGAGGAGGGAGAGCTTGTACCTGAATAAAACTTGGTCTTAAAGGTGCCACTGGACTGTTTTGGGGGGGCTAAGGGGGGCTCTGCAGCTTACCTGGCTGCTTCTTGCTCTGACTGAGGGCTGCTGGGAGCAGGGGGTGGGGCGCGTGCGCACACACACACACACACAGAGGAATGATCTAATTGAAGTGTTTAGGGTGTGACAATTTCAATTTTCAGGTGTCCGTGTGGAATACCGGACCACTTCTCTGTGCATTTCTTCCCTTTACGTATAAACGGAGCAAGTCGGGGAGAAGGCTAGAACCCCGAAATCTCATTTTCTGTCTGAAGGATTTCTTAAAAATATGGACAGTCATCCCATCATAGGAGGCCCCACCTCAAATCTGAAAATAGCACAGTCCCAGAACAAATGTATCCGCTGTGTGAGAACGAGAGCACGGAAGGTATTCTTTTTACAGATGGTCGATTTTCCAAGCACAATTTCACAAGACACTCTAACGAAGAAGAGGAAGAGGACGAAGAAGAGGAAGAAGAAGAAGAAGAGGAGGAAGAAGAAGAAGAAGAGGAGGAGGAAGAGGAAGAAGAAGAGGAGGAGGAAGAAGAGGAGGAGGAGGAGGAAGAAGAAGAGGAGGAGGAAGAAGGAGTTGGATTTATACCCCATCCTTCACTCAGAGTCTCAGAGTGGCTTACAATCTCCTTTCCTTCCTCTCCCCACAACAGACATCCTGTGAGGTAGGTGGGGCTGAGAGAGCTCTTTTGAGGACTGCTCTTGAGAGAACAGCTTTGAGAGAACTTGTGACTGATCCAAGGTCACCAGGTGGCTGCACATGGAGAAGTGGGGAATCAAACCTGGCTCTCTCAGTGTAGACTCCACGCTCTTAACCACTACTTGGATATTGATTCAGCTGAGTAGCTATGTTGATGTTGATCTGAAGCAGCAGAACAAAGTCTTAGTCCGGTGGCACCTTTAAGGCCAACAAAGTTTTATTCTGGGTATAAGCTTCCATGTGCATGCATACTTCTTCAGATATCTCTGCCACTGGACTCAAACTTTGTTCTAAGTTACATGGAGCATCAGAATAATCTCAAAGATATATTTTTGGAAGAGGAAACGGAGTCAACACAAGTAGACAATAAGCTATCCACCTCCTCCCAGTGCGCCCAGTTAGGAAAAACCGACGGGAAACCCTAACCTTGGCCCGTCTGCTCTTTAATTTCCATTCAGTCGCAGTCACACGGCTGACAAAAAAACACAACGTTTTAATTTAAATTCAATTTCTGATCTCGCATTCATTCCCCGGCACGGCCACAGAGAGGGGATTTCATTAAAGGGTTTAATAGATTTTATAAGAGTTGTCAGATCCAAAAAGGTTATGGAGCAAATGCATTCTCTCTGCTTCTGGAATTTCAATAGCAGTCCAGTAAACAAATTTACCGTGAAAATAGGAAAGGGGGGGGGACTCCCGATATGAATCTTAGGCCTGACTTGGAGAAACAAACATTATCTGAATGGCTTAAAGACCTCGGGGTGAAGGGTTAAGTCTCTTTTCTTCTTTTCACTTCTGATGTTTGTGAGATCCTACTGAGGCAGTTTGGGGGACAGAAACAAATCAAGAGGACAAGAAGAGAGAGAAGAGATTGGATTCCTACCCCACCCTTCACCACCCAGAGGAGTCTCAGAGTGGCTGACAAACACCTTTCCCTTCCCCTCCCCACAACAGACCCCCTGCTGAGTATGCTGGTTCTGGCTGTCTCCTGGTCAGGGGTCATTTCCCATGGGAGCGCACAGGAGTGGAGCTCCGGCAGTAAGGCGCTCAGGGGGCGGGCACATGCAACAAGCCCCGCCCCCTGCTCCCAGCAGCCTTCAGTCGGGCCACGAGGAGCAAGAAGCAGCCAGGTAAGTTGCAGAGCCCCTCCCCGGCCCGCCCTCCGGTACAAGCTCTCCCTCCTCTGCGAGGGCAGATCTGCG
>NW_015177086.1:158149-160061 GCF_001447785.1 Gekko japonicus | reverse complement strand
CTGCACATCCCCCCCTAATAGCTAGCAATCCAAAACAGTCCAGTAGAGCCTGAGCGGTGGGTGTTGCCTTCTGACACACTTCTGGTGATGTCAGGGGGTGTGGCATAGGCAAATGTTATGCTAATGAGTTATGCTAATGAGCTCCTGCACCTCTTTTTCTACTAAGTGACCCGTGCTCCTGGTATTTTCCAACCTGGCAACTCTACACCTCAAGGAGGAATCTCCAAATTTGCTTCCCGTTTTATGTTATCAGAACTATTGTTGTCCCCTTGTTGGGTGCCCAGTTCTAGGTTGGGGGAATTCGTGGAGATTTGGGGTTAGATCCTAGGGAGGGTGGGGTTTAGGGAGGAGGGGACCTCAGCTGGGCCATGGAGTCTGCCCTCCAGAGCAGCCATTTTCTCCCAGAACTGACCTCCGTGGTCAGGAGATCAGTTGAAAAGAGCAAGAGTCCACTAGCCCCTTGAAGAGGCAGGGTATGAGCAGGAGTAAACAGCAGAAGTATCTGAAGAAGAAGAAGGAAGAAGAGATTGGATTTCTACCCCGCCCTTCACTACCCAAAGGAGTCTCAGAGCGGCTCACAAACTCCTTTCCCTTCCTCTCCCCACAACAGACACCCTGTGAGGTAGAAGAAGAAGAGATTGGATTTATACCCGGCCCTTCACTACCCAAAGGTGTCTCAGAGCGGCTTACAAACTCCTTTCCCTTCCCCTCCCCACAACAGACACCCTGCGAGGTAGGCGGGGCTGAGAGAGCTCTGACAGAAACTGCTCTCTTTCAAGAACAGCTGTGTCAGAACTGTGGCTTGCCCAAGGCCATCCAGCAGTCGCAAGTGGAGGAGTGGGGAATGAAACCCAGTTCTCCCAGATTAGTGTCCGCGCACTTAACCACTACACCAAACTGAAATGAACAGTGACTCATGAAAGCTCATACCCTGCCAGAAATGTTGTTAGTCATTTTTTTTTGTATTTGTGTGTGTGCGTGCATCTGGAAATCATGGCTGACTTCAGGCAACCCCTAGTGGGGCTTGGACATTTCAGAGAGGTGGCTTGACATTGCCTGCCTCTGCATCACAGCCCTGGTATTCCTTGAAGGTCTCCCATCCAAGTACTTGCCAGGGTCGGCCCTGCTTAGCTTCCGAGATCTGATGAGATCGGGCTTGCCTGGGCTATCCAGGTCAGGGCAGATTTTGTTAGTCTTTAAGGTTCTACTGGACTCTTGCTCCACTCTGCTGCTATAGAGAGACTAACACGGCTACCCATCTTGATAAGTCCAGGGGTCATTTCCTGCAGAAGCGCACAGGAGCGGAGCTCCAGCAGTAAAGAGTGCAGGGGGCGGGCACATGCAACAAGCCCCACCCCCCTGCTCCCAGCAGCCCTCAGTCAGAGCAAGAAGCAGCCAGGTAAGTGCAGAGCCCCACCCCACCCCCGGTCCAAAACAGTCCAGTGGCACCTTTAAGACCAAGGTTTATTCAGATACAAGCTCTCCCTCCTCTGTGAGGACAGATTGCGTTTTCCCCCCCCCCCCCCCCAATAGCTAGCCATCCAAAACAGTCCAGTGGAGCCTGAGCGGTGGGTGTTGCCTTCTGACACACTTCCGGTGATGTCAGGGGGTGTGGCATATGCAAATGAGCTATGCAAATGAGTTATGCTAATGAGCTCCTGCACCTCTTTTTCTACTAAATGACCCCTGGTGGGGACCGAAGCTGTGGAGTCTTGTGAGCAAAAAGTCTACTTTGTGAGCGACTGGCGTTAAAGTTGTGAGCGAGCGATCTGTCTACTGCATAAACGAGTTTGCTCTGGAGCCCTCCTTCCTGAGCTTAGACAAAAATGGGTGAGCCGGAGGCTCAAAAACTGTGAGCTCGCTCACACTAACTCAGCTTAGGGGGAACACTGGTGGGGACTGACCCTGGGAC
>NW_015177086.1:154788-157805 GCF_001447785.1 Gekko japonicus | reverse complement strand
TCCCCACAACAGACACCCTGTGAGGTAAAAGAAGAAGAAGAAGAGATTGGATTTATACCCCGCCCTTCACTACCCAAAGGTGTCTCAGAGCGGCTTACAATCTCCTTTCCCTTCCCCTCCCCACAACAGACACCCTGTGAGGTAAAAGAAGAAGAGATTGGATTTATACCCCGCCCTTCACTACCCAAAGGTGTCTCAGAGCGGCTTACAATCTCCTTTCCCTTCCTTTTCCCACAACAGACACCCTGAGAGGCAGGTGGGGTCGAGAGAGCTCTTGAACTGCCCTTGAGAGAACAGCTTTGAATGAGGAAAGGTTAAGGCGCTTAGGGCTCTTTAGCTTGGAGAAACGACGACTGAGGGGTGACATGATCGAGGTTTACAAGATTATGCATGGGAAAGAGCAGGTAGAGAAAGAGGTACTTTTCTCCCTTTCTCACAATACAAGAACCCGTGGGCACTCCATGAAATTGATAAGCGGTCGGGTTAGAACGGATAAAAGGAAGTACTTCTTCACCCAAAGAGTGATGAACACTTGGAATTCACTGCCACAGGAAGTGGTGGCGGCTACAAGCATGGATGGCTTCAAAAGGGAATTAGATAAGCATATGGAGCAGAGGTCCATCAGTGGCTATTAGCCACAAGGTATAGATAGGGACTCTGCGGCAAGTGATGCTCTGTCTTCTTGGTGCTTGGGGGGGCCAACAGTGGGAGGGCTTCTAATGTCCTGGCCCCACTGGTGGACCTCCTGATGGCAACTGGTATTTCTGGCCGCTGTGTGATACAGAGTGTTGGACTGGATGGGCCTTTGGCCTGATCCAACATTGGTGTCTCTTATGTTCTTATGTTCTAACTTACAACTGAACCAAGGTCACCCCAGCAGCTGCATGTGGAGGAGTGGGGAATCAAACCCGGTTCTCCCAGATTAGAGTCCACGCTTCTAACCGCTACACCCAACTGGCTCTCATTTTAGGTTGACATATTTTAGGTTGTGGAGCCCCTCCGGTTGAGTCCCAAGCCCCTAAGGAACTAATTTTTGTGGGGGTTTGGAAAGATCTGCTGCTAGTGCATCGAGCTGGGGTCCCCAAAGTTTTTTAGCCTGTGGGGACCTTTGGAATGCTGACACAGGGTGGTGGCCGCAGTCACAAAATGGCTGCTGTGGGAGGCGGGGCCAACTGCAAAATGGCTGCTGTGGGAGGCGGGGCCAACTGCAAAATGTCAGAGGGTGATGTCATACGTAACTCTTCAGCATTTCAGAAAGACACTGTAAGAGGATGCCTTTTAAAACAACCATATCGTTTTGAACATATTTTCTCCCATACAGACTGTTTATCCGCCTGTAGTGAAGATCATTGTCCTGTGGGGGGCAGCGGCTGCTGCCAAAAGCAACCTTTTCAAAACCTGCATAGCCAATCAGATCTCCACTGGCCAATCAGAAGCCCTGCTGGGCAAAAGCCCACCTGGCCCTGCCCTCTTTCTTGGTCACATTTGATTGGCTAATACTCTCCAAGGTCCCCATCTTTTCCAGGACACTTCAATCACCTGAAATCTTTTAAGTCATGCTGCAACCTAGGGCTTTCCCATTGCAAAATTTGGGCAGGGCAACTAACACCCTTCCTGGCTCTGTGCTTCTCCCATGTCCCAGAGAAGCAGAACTATTTATTCAAAAGACTAAAAAAAAAAAACCCTCTATAAATGGGCTTAGTTTATGGAATGTGTCCAGTTTGCAAAATTAAAAATGTTCTCATCTCATAGCTTTGAAATAGCTATTTGTGATATGTAAAACATTTTTTTGAAGGCAATGATCACGCACATTCCTCGGCTCCTGCACCGCTAGGAAGTATGTTCCATCGAAAACGGCTGTATTGTGCTTTCTGTCCTCCATAACACGTCAACCAGCAGTAGGCCAGTTTGGTGTAGTGGTTAAGTGCACGGACTCTAATCTGGGAGGACCGGGTTTGATTCCCCACTACTCCACTTGCACCTGGCTGGATGACCTTGGGTAAGCCATAGTTCTGATAAGAGCTGTCCTTGAAAAAGGGCAGTTTCTGTCAGAGCTCTCTCAGACCCGCCTACCTCACAGGGTGTCTGTTGTGGGGAGGGGAAGGAGTTTGTAAGCTGCTCTGAGACACCTTCGGGTAGTAAAGGGCGGGGTATAAATCCAATCTCTTCTTCTTCTTCTTTTTCTTCTTCTTGGGTTTGGGGTGGGGATATGAGATCCTCTAACACAGACTGCGGCGCTATATCACTTCCAGTAAAAACAACAACCTGGAAGTGATATCGTTAGCTCTATGAATTACTTGGGACATCACCCTATGGTGTTACCATAGGGTTTATGGTGACGCCTAGAGCTACCCTATGACACTTCATCTTTTGTTTTGGGTGTTGTTGTTTTACCAAAAGTGACACAGGACTACATTCAAGGCTGCAGGGTATTCTTCATTTTTCTCCTCTGCCAGGCCTAACTGTGGCAGGCAATGGGAGAAGGAGGTAGGGGATTCCCTGACTCCAAGGGATAACGGGACTCCTAGTCCCACACAAATATTCCACATAACAGGGCAAGCAACCTTGACTTCATTTTATTCAGAAGTGAGTCTCATTGGCCTGACCCGGATAGCCCTTTTAGCTGGAGATGCCTGGGATTGAACCTGGGACCTTCTACATGCCAAGCAGATGCTCTGCCGCTGAGCCACGGCCCCTCCCACCCTTTGCCCTTCCACTGCAGCCCCTCCCCCACACCTTCCCCCAAACTGTTCCTCAGGGTCCCCTGACCTCTGAGGTTCACCGTTTTGGAGGACGGCCGTGGAAGGGGGAAACTGGGAAAATTCTATTCTGAGAGTGGAGCTCCATTTGCAGGTGGTTGCAAAACATCCAAATGGCAAGATGCAGGGCTATTTTTGGGCAGGAACGCACAGGAACGGAGTTGGCCATGCCCACTACAGCCAAAACCTCTGCGTGCGTGGATACAGAGGGAAGGCCTGGAGAGCGACACACACCCCCCAGCACCCGGGCAAGCCAGG
>NW_015177086.1:150369-152237 GCF_001447785.1 Gekko japonicus | reverse complement strand
GCAGTTACTTTCAGTACTTGTTATGTATGCGGTCCGCCACAAGGCGCCCGCAAGAAAGGTCGGAGCTTGGCTCCTCAGGACAATAGGACCTCGGATCCTAGTTCTCCACCCTAGCTGACCAATGGGAAATTCAAACCCTCCAATGGAGTGGGAGGCCCGGGGACGGGGGTGTATATAGTTGGCCTTGCAGGGCCGTTGTGTTCTTCATGTTAAGTACGCAATAAACGTGTGCAACTGCATGTCGTCGTCCGAGTCCTCCATGCGGCGAATCCAGTACTTTTCAGTACTAAATGCTAACAGCTACATCTTTCTATCTGTGTTGGCTTCTAGAGGGGAGCTTCCTGTCTGGTTCACACAAAGAGCCATAAACCTTGTGAATATATGAATGCTAGATCAAAGCATTTCCACAAACAAGTTGTTAGTTGACCAATACAAAGGTTACAGGTCACTTCATTAGGGTAAGCAACTCCCACAAACTTTCCCGCGTGAAATACATTATGTAACGTAACATCCTGTTTCCTAACAAACAACACTTAACTCTGTAATGACTGAAGTGTAAGCAACTTGAAACTCCAACACCTTTCCCTTCCCCTCCCCGCAATAGACACCCTGTGTGGTAGGTGGGGCTGAGAGAGCTCTGACAGAAGCTGCTCTTTTTCATGAACAACTCTGACAGAACCATGGCTTGCCCAAGGTCCTCCAGCAGCTGCGTGTGGAAGAGTGGGGGATCAAACCCGGTTCTCCCAGATTAGAGTCCGCTGCCCCTAACCACGACACCAAACTGGCTCTCTCTCAGAGGTTCCACGACTTACAGCCTCTCTCAGCTAGTGACGTAGCTAGGAAGCGGTTTCTATCTCTGCCCTTCCCTATTAAGCTTGCTCACGCTTGAATGACACTTCCTCTGCACGTTAATCGGGTTGTGCACCTTTGCGGCGTTAAGTTACTCCGGCCGTGCTCCATTCCTACTTGTATCTGACGACGGGAACTCTGACTCCTGAAAGCGTATACCCCCCCAAAAAAAATCTTGTTGGTCTCTAAAGTGCTGCTAGACTCAAACCCAGCTCCCTTGTGTGCAGTAGGGAATCCTGACACCCCTGCGATGTGTTTCCCTTTGGAGAAGAGCGAGTTATCCATTGTTTTCCAGTGAAAAACAGACTAGGGTTGCCAGCCTCCAGGTGGGGCCTGGAGATCTCCCACCTTCACAACTGATCTCCAGGTGACAGAGATCAGCTCCCCTGGAGAAAGTGGCTGCTTCGAAGGGTGGACTCTATGGCATTGTGCCATGCTGAGGCCCCTCCCCTCCCCAAACCCCACCCTCTCCTGGATCCACCCCCAAAGTCTCCAGGTATTTTCCAACGCAGACCTGGCAACCCTAATCCCATCTCACACAGTGGCCAACCAGTTCCTCTGGAGGGCCAACAGCAGGGCATAGAGGCCAAGGCCTTCATAAGAACATCAGAAGAGCCCTGCTGGATCAGACCAGGGGTCCATCTAGTCCAGCCTCCTGTCTCACACAGGAACCAACCAGTTCCTCTGGAGGGCCAACAACAGGGCAGATAGGCTGAGGCCTTCATAAGAACATCAGAAGAGCCCTGCTGGATCAAGCCAGTGGTCCATCTAGTCCAGCCTCCTGTCTCACACACGGGCCAACCAGTTCCCCTGGAGGTAGGGTTGCCAAATCTTTTTAACCTGGCGGCGGGGGCTCCTGCCCGGCGTCTTGAGTGCATATGCGCGCACAAAGCGCGCGCGCTGCCCGGATGTGACGTCATTACGCTGGACACGCCGGGGGCGGGGCCACAGCAATTTCAGGGGAAAACTCTATGTTTTCCCCTCAAATGGCTGTGGCCCCGCCCCCAGCGTGCCCGGCG
>NW_015177086.1:146237-150193 GCF_001447785.1 Gekko japonicus | reverse complement strand
GATCAAGCCAGTGGTCCTTCTAGTCCAGCGTCCTGTCTCACACAGGGGCCACCCAGTTCCTCTGGAGGGCCAGCAACAGGGCATAGAGGCCGAGGCCTTCATATGAACATTAGAAGAGCCCTGCTGGATCAAGCCAGTGGTTCTTCTAGCCCAGCATCCTGTCTCACATAGTGGCCAACCAGTTCCTCGGGAGGTCCAGCAACAGGTCATAGAGGCCTTCATAAGAACATCAGAAGAGCCCTGCTGGATCAAGCCAGTGGTCCATCTAGTCCAGCCTCCTGTCTCACACAGTGGCCAAACAGTTCCTTTGGTGGGCCAGCAACAGGGCACAGAGGCCGAGGCCTTCATATGATCAAGCCAGTGGTCCATCTAGTCCAGCCTCCTGTCTCACACAGTGGCCAAACAGTTCCTTTGGTGGGCCAGCAACAGGGCACAGAGGCCGAGGCCTTCATATGATCAAGCCAGTGGTCCATCTAGTCCCGCCTCCTGTCTCACACAGTGGCCAACCAGTTCCTACACCAAACTGGAGGAAACGGCTGCTTTGAAGGAGGGACTCTATGGCCTTGTACCATGCTGAGGCCCCTCCACTCCCCAAACCCCGCCCTCTCCCGGATCCACCCCCAAAGTCTCCAGGTATCTCCCAACCCAGACCTGGCAACCTTAACACAAACCCACAATCCCTCGTTCCGCAATCACAGCGTTGTTCCGCAAACACGCGTGCAGGCCGCTCAATCTCTCCTTTCTTCTCCTCCCTGTTCCACTCTGAATATGCGAACTAATTAAAATGTTAATGAAATTAAAGTGTCGCCCGCGTTAAGCCGTTGAGCACATTCAAGATCACTTGTAAGGACCTCACCGCAGATGGCGGGGCTTCTCTAGTGAGCCGGTTAAACATCCCCAAAGTGTGTTGGGGAGGAGGCAGAGTTCCCTGTGTGACCCTTTCTCCTTTGAAAGGCTCCTGGAGGAAAGTTTATTCATGGCCCTTTGCGGGACTCCCTGGCGAACAAGAAGATTAGCTGCCTCCTTGGGTAAAAGCCGAAGGAAGACAGGAGTTTGGAGCCTTCCGCACACCCCGCCGACCCCTGACCCTCCGGCCTGTCTCCTGGGCCATATGGCGGGCTGATAATCGGCTGAGCCACTCTGGAAGGAGGGTGGCTCCGTTAATTAGATCCGCTTAGGGAGAGGCGAGCCTTGGTTTCATCCAGCGCTGTGTTCGAATTAATGACAGACACAGGGAGCTTAACTATACTCTGGGGGAAGGAGACGGTATCGGGGCACGGGTGGAGGAGAGCGGGGAGACGCTCGAGAGGGGCCGAGCGAGTAATTAGAACTGATATTAACGAGGTTGCAGATCTCCAAAGCTCCTCTTTAAATAAAGGGTCCCGGGCTTCCTGCTCAAGGGAAGAGTTTCCTTCGTTCGACAAACCGAGATTCCCTCAATAATTCCTCTTTCCTAACCAATGTTTTAATTACGGTCTTTTATGTTTTGTGTGCATTTTAACTCTGTTTTTAACGGTTCTGATGATCTTTTTGAAGAGGGAAGAATTTGGAATTGAAGATGTGCTTTTATCATGTACGTTTTAAATTGTAAGCTGCCTTGGTGGCCCTCGTAAGGTAAGGAAAGTGTGATAAAATTATTATTATTATCATCATCATCATCATCAACATTATTGTTATCATCAGCATCAGCATCATTATTGTTGTTGTTATTATTATTATTATTGTGAACAGGGGTCATTTAGTAGAAAAAGAGGTGCAGGAGCTCATTAGCACAACTCATTAGCATAACTTATTTGCATATGCCACATCACCGGAAGTGTGTCAGAAGGCAACACCCACCGCTCAGGCTCCACTGGACTGTTTTGGATTGCCAGCTATTGGGGGGACGGGGGATGTGCAGATCTGTCCTCGCAGAGGAGGGAGAGCTTGTACCTGAATAAATCTTGGTCTTAAAGTGCCACTGGACTGTTTTGGACCGGGGGGGGGCTCTGCTGCTTACCTGGCTGCTTCTTGCTCTGACTGAGGGCTGCTGGGAGCAGGGGGTGGGGCGGGTGGGGCTTGTTGCAGGTGCCCGCCCCCTGGGCTATTTACTGCCGGAGCTCCGCTCCTGTGTGCTCCTGCAGGAAACGACCCATCATCATCATCGTCGTCGTTGTTGTTGTTGTTGTTGTTGTTGTTGTTGTTGTTGTTGTTGTACAATAATACTTTGGAACATAATTTTTGTTCACTCTCCAAGACTTCATCACATCACTGTATAATTCTTTCTCTATAAATTCCAGAATCTTCAGCAAATGGGAATAAAATCTCTGTTTTTATATAATTTCTATTTTTTCAGTTTCCACCACATTTGTACCCCACCCTTCTTCCAAGGAGCTGGGGGTGGCATCAGGGCAGGGCCTGTGCCCTCAACACCCCCTCCCAGGAGTTTTAGAGAGCGGGAAAGCGTTGGTTGTGATGTTTTCGGAATTCCCCAAAATTTAAAGGTAATATCATAAGAACATAAGAAGGGCCCTGCTGGATCTGACCAGTGGTCCCTCTAGTCCAGCATCCTGTCTCACACAGTGGCCAACCCGTTCCTCAGGAGGGCCAACAACAGGGCATAGAGGCCGAGGCCTTCATAAGAACATCAGAAGAGCCCTGCTGGATCAGGCCAGTGGTCCATCTAGTCCAGCCTCCTGTCTCACACAGTGGCCAACCCGTTCCTCTGGAGGGCCAACAACAGGGCATAGAGGCCGAGGCCTTCATAAGAACATCAGAAGAGCCCTGCTGGATCAGGCCAGTGGTCCATCTAGTCCAGCCTCCTGTCTCACTCAGTGGCCAACCAGTTCCTCTGGAGGGCCAACAACAGGGCACAGAGGCCGAGGCCTTCATAAGAACAATAGAAGAGCCCTGCTGGATCAGACCAGTGGTCCATCTAGTCAAGCATCCTGTCTCACACAGTGGCCAACCAGTTCCTCTGGAGGGCCAACAGCATGGCACAAAGACTAAGGCCTTCAAAAGAAGAGCCCTGCTGGAGCAGACCAGCGATCCATCTAGTCCAGCATTCTGTCTCACACTGTCAATCCTAATCTCTAACCTTTTTCATTGTCGGATGTACCAGGGTGGATGATATATGTCGATATATGATTTTAAGTTTAATTAATACATTATCATTTTCTGTTTTGCGTTTGTATGCTTTGTGGGCCATAATAAAGACTGACTGACTCATGGGGTCGCTGTGCTGGTCTGAAGTGGCCGAACAAAGTTTGAGTGGCACCTTTAAGACCCACAAAGCTTATTCTCGATATCAGCTTTTGTGTGCACGCACTCCTCCTCAGATACACTGAAACAGAAGTCAAACAGAAGACGCCTGTTTCAGAGTCTCTAAAGAAGTATGCCTACACACGAAAGCTTACACCAAGAATAAAATTTTGTTGGTCTTAAAGGTGCCACTTGACTCAGACTTTGTTGATTGGAGAAACAACGACTGAGGGGTGACATGATTGAGGTTTATAAGATTATGCATGGGAAAGAGCAGGTAGAGAAAGAGGTACTTTTCTCCCTTTCTCACAATACAAGAACTCGTGGGCACTCCATGAAATTGCTGAGCGGTCGGGTTAGAACGGATAAAAGAAAGTACTTCTTCACCCAAAGAGTGATTAACACTTGGAATTCACTGCCACAGGAAGTGGTGGCGGCTACAAGCATGGACGGCTTCAAAAGGGAATTAGATAAGCATATGGAGCAGAGGTCCATCAGTGGCTATTAGCCACAAGGTATAGATAGGGACTCTGGGGCAAGTGATGCTCTGTCATCTTGGTGCTTGGGGGGGTCAACGGTGGGAGGGCTTCTGATGTCCTGGCCCCACTGGTGGACCTCCTGATGGCCCCTGGTATTTCTGGCCACTGTGTGACACGGAGTGTTGGACTGGATGGGCCTTTGGCCTGATCCAACATTGGCGTCTCTTATGTTCTTAT
>NW_015177086.1:138438-144135 GCF_001447785.1 Gekko japonicus | reverse complement strand
AACCAGTTCCTCTGGAGGGCCATCAACAGGGCATAGAGGCTGAGGCCTTCATAAGAACATCAGAAGAGCCCTGCTGGATCAGACCAGGGGTCCATCTAGTCCAGCATCCTGTCTCACACAGTGGCCAACCAGTTCTGCTGGAGGGCCAACAACTGGGCATGGAGGCCGAGGCCTTCATAAGAACATCAGAAGAGCTCTGCTGGATCACAGAAGTGGTCCATCTAGTCCAGCATCCTGTCTCACACAATGGCCAACCAGTTCCTCTGGACAGTCAAAAATACGGGGGAAGGGGAGGAGGAGGAGGAGGAGAGTTGGATTTTTACCCTGCCCTTCACTTGGAGTCTCATTGCCACTTACAATCTTCTTCCCTTTCCCTCCCCACAACAGACACCATGTGAGGTGGCTGGGGCTGAGAGAGCTCTTTCAATAACTTCTCTTGAGAGAATCGCTCTGAGAGAACTGTGACTGACCCAAGGTCGCCCAGTGGGCTGCATTTGGAGGAGTGGGGAATCAAACCAGCTGGCTGTATGTCGAGGAATAGGGAATAGAACCCGGTTCTCCAGGTTAGAGTCTGCCACTCTTAACCACTACACCAAACTGGCTCTAAAAATCAAGCCACCGAATCCCCTTTGAAAGCAACCTAAACTAGCAGCTGTCACTAACTCTGGGGGCTGGAGTTGCCAACTCCACATTGGGAATTTCCTGGAGATGTGAAGATGGCGCCTGGGGACGGTGGGGTTTGGGGAGAGGAGAGACCTGAGCAGGGTAAAGTGCCATAGAGTTCAGTCTTCAAGGCAGCCATTTCCTCCAGGGGAGCTGATCTATGTGATCTAGAGATCAGTTGCAATTCCAGGACATTCCTGGGCCCCACCTGGAGGCTGGCAACCCTATATGGTGTTGGGTATTACAAGTTGAAAACACTCAGTATATCTGGGGTTAAATGTTTGTTTATGTTACTCACAGGAAGTCACATGTTTCTCATGTAACCAATGTTCTTTAGATGTAGGAAGCCCGGGAATTTTCTCCCTGATCTAGGGATTTGATTGGGACTAAAGTGTCAAGGTATATTACCATTTAATGGCTTATCTTCCCATCTTTGTTTGGTGTTCTGAAGAAACAAGAAGAGTAGCCATACTCTCTCTCTTCTAGTTTTGTCTTTGCAGAGTAAGGATGTAGCCGATTTAGCTCTGTTGTTATTTTCATCCCAGTTACCCTTCCCATGCCAAAATTTAGTAAAACTTTATATTTTAATCACACATGGATTCTGAGTCTGAACTATTTTACTCTGGCTCTGCTTATCTCTGCTAAATACCATTTTTTCAATATCTCACTATCACCCAACACATGGCTATGGCAGTGGTGAGTGGGTTCCCAGTGCTAGCTTCCAATGATCTCAGGTGAGTCAGGATTATTCAGTCCAGGGTAAATGTTTCCCTTGCTCGAAAGCCAGTCGAATCCGACTCTAGGGGGCAGTGCTCATCTCCGTTTCCAAGCCGAAGAGCCAGCGCTGTCCGAAGACGTTTCCGTGGTCATGTGGCCGGCATGACTAAAAACCAAGGCGCACGGAATGCTGTTACCTTCCCACCGAAGTGGTACCTATTTATCTACTTGCAATGTCTTGCTTTCGAACTGCTAGGTTGGCAGGAGCTGGGGCCAGAGACGGGAGCTCCCTCCCTCCTGCAGCACTCAGGTCTGGAACTGCCGAACTACAGACCTTCTGGTCTGCAGCTCAGTGTCTTAACCACAGAGCCACCGTGCCCCCCCCCCAGTTCCCTCTACTTCTGGCCAAACAGTTCTGTTACAGTTCCCAAAGCCTTTTGCAATCGATCATCAAAGTCTGATGTCTCCACCATTGCCGGAAACTTTCCTCCCAGCCCTCGGATACTCATTGCAAAGTGCTTTCTGTCCCTCAAAAGAGGCCGAGCTGCGCACGATTCCTAGTTTCCGACGTCCCTGTTCTGTGAGCGGCAGCGATCCTGATATATTATGCAAATACAATGCATTTGCATTATTAGTCGGCCTTGCAACAGAAATGCCACTTCCACGATTCGGGTTTTGGCACGGCAATCGAAGCACGCGGATCCGTAACCCCACAGATCCTTGGCAGCCGCTTCCGTTTCCCTCGCTAATCTGTCGCGGAACGTCTGTCCTTTCGAAGGCCCCGCGTCGGCCTCCCACGGGGAACTGAAATCACTCCGTGAGCTTTATCAATTTGCCGCGTAACATCCTCTGGCTCCCTTTGGGGAAGGATGTGCCATCTGCTTAGCAGAACCCGGCAACGTTAAACAAGATCCTCTATCAGGAAGTGAGTGCTGTGTGCTTGGGGGAAGGATGTAGATGGGAGAAAGGAACTGTCTCAATCTGTGGGGTCGGGAAGGACGCTGGCGGCCCGATCCGGGAAAGGCGGCTGCCCCTGCTTTCCCCCCTTGCTCCTAGAATCATAGAATCCCAGAGCTGGAAGGGCCCCTACAGGTCATCTAGTCCGACCCCCTGCTCAATGCGGGATCAGCTTAGAGCAGGGGTGTCAAACCTATGGCCCGGGTGCCAGAGGTGGCACTCAGAGACCTCTCTGTGGGCACATGTGCCATCGCCCCAGCCAGGCCCAGACCATCTTTAAAGTGTCGAATTCTCTACCAAATGATTTTAAGTAAATGAAAGCATTTAGGATTGCTTTCCTTACTTTGTTTGGATCATCTTAAGTTAATGTATGAGCAGGGCCGGCTCACTCACTAGGCGAACTAGGCGGTCGCCTAGAGCGGGACGGCCCTTAGGGGCACCAAACTGCACCTGGCCCTGTATTCTGGGAGTTTCTTGATTATTTGTCTTTTTCATTCTTCCTAAAATGCATTTATTTTTGAAAATTGGTGGGCGCACGGGGGGGACGGGAGGCAGAAGGGATCCTCGCCTAGGGTGCAAAATAAGCTGGAGCCGGCCCTGTGTATGAGTCGTTTTTTTCTAAAGTAAAACCTCAGTATTCAGGTTAAATTGCCGCGTTGGCACTTTGCGATAAATAAGTGGGTTTCGGGTCGCAGTTTGGGCACTCGGTCTCTAAAAGGTTCGCCACCACTGGCCTAGAGCATCCCTGACAAGGGTTTGTCCAGCCGCTGCTTCAAGACTGCCAGGGAGGGGGAGCTCACCACCTCCATAGGCAGCTGATTCCACTGTGGCACAACTCGTACTGTCAAAAACTTTTCTCTAAGTTCCAGCCAGTACCTTCCCGACCTTAATTTAAACCCAATCTTGCGAGTCCTCTCCTCTGCTGCCCACAGGAACGGCTCCCTGACCTTCCCTAAGTGACAGCCCCTTCTTCAAATATTTCAAGAGAGCCATCCTGTCCCCTCTCAACCTCCTCTTCTCCAGACTGAACATGAGGCCTCTTTTTTGTAGCGGGAACTCATTTGCATATTAGACGACGCACCCCTAATGTAGCCAATCCTTCAAGAGCTTACAGTAGCCCCTGTAAGAAGAGCTCTGTAAGCTCTTGGAGGATTGGCTACATTAGGGGGGGTGTCGCCTAATATGCAAAGGAGTTCCTGCCACAAAAAGAGCTCTCTCCTCCGCACCGGCTCCATTCTGTCCCCAGCCCTTTTGAAGTGAGGCCTCTAGAACTGCACACAATACTCCAGGTGCAGCCTGACCAGTGTATGGCGAGACCAGAGGTCATTTCGGGGGGGAACGCGGGGGAACGTAGTTCCCCCGGGTGAGGTGCAGGGGGTGGGGCACATGATGAAGCCCCGCCCCCTGCTTCCGGCCGCCCCGCTTCCGGCCCTCATTCAGCCAGGAGGAGGCAGGAGAAGAGGGAGGGTAAGTTGCTTCCTCCCCGCCTCTCCCCACCCCTACGTGCTTGGGGCCAGGGAGGGCCTTGGCGGGGCTTCCTCGCACTCCCGCCGGCCTTGCAGGTCCACCGCCGGTACCCTTATGTCAGGGGGTGTGGCATATGCTAATGAGTTATGCTAATGAGTTCCCCTAGCTCTTTTTCTACGAAACGACCCCTGGGCGGGACGATGACATCTTGTGATATCGATCCTGAACTCTCCCTAGAAGCTGAAATGACTCAACTGAGGCTATCGCACTCTGGTCACATCATGAGAAGACAGGAGTCACTGGAAAAGACAATGATGCTAGGGAAAGTGGGAGGCAGCAGAAAAAGAGGAGTACCCAACCCAACACGAGCTGAATGGATTCCATCAAGGAAGCCAGGGCTCTCAGTTTGCAAGGCGTGAGCAAGGCTGTTAATGACAGGACGTTTCGAAGGACATTAATGCACAGGGTCGCCATAACTTGGAGGCACTTAACACAGATACAGGAGCTGTGGTGGCTCAAGTGGTTAAGAATCTGAGCTGCAGGCTGTGGAAGGTCGGTAGTTCAGCAGTTCGAGGCCCGGGTGCCGCATGACGGAGTGAGCTCCCGTCTCTAGTTCCAGCTCCTGCCATCCTAGCAGTTCGAAAGCAAGAAATTTCAAGTAGATAAATAGGTACCACTTCAGTGGGAAGGTAACAGCGTTCCGTGCGCCTTGGTGTTTAGTCATGCCGGCCACATGACCACGGAAAGGTCTTCGGACAGCGCTGGCTCTTCGGCTTTGAAACGGAAATGAGCACCGCAACCCTAGAGTCAGATTCGACTGGCTTTCGAGCAAGGGGACCTTTACCTTTACCTTTTTAACACAGATACACACACCTAACATTTGCACTGACAATGAAATTTCACCATGAGCCATCTCTTCACTTCGCACAACTGCAACAACTTGGCTGTCATATTTGAATAGCAGCGGACACACTTCTGGTATTTCTTGGTTTGAATCACGGGATCAGAAGATTGGGGAAATGAGGGGAAGCCCCGTTCATCAGCTCCTTTTGCCCGCAGATTAAGCCAGGCCACAGCAAAGAAAGGAAGCCAGAGATTGCCGGTCATTACAGCTGGCTCAAGTAAGCGAGCCAAGGCACCTTTTCTAGGGGGAGAAGGATACAAAAAATCCCATTGACACAAGGCAATCTGCCCATGCCCCAAATCTCATGAAGTGACCTTTCTGAAGTATTTCGGGTGTCTTTGAGTCCTTGTAGTATGAGATCAGTAAATAATATGCCCCTATCCATTCTCTGTAATATAATTACAAGCAAATATTAAAGAGGGCCCTGCAGAGGCATTAGTTTCCCTCGTGCAAAAGATTCTCATCTTTCAAAAGGCGCCACGATGCAACGCCAGCTCGGTTGATTGCTGCGCCCGTCTCTAATGGAAGTATCAAAAGTCATCACGGCATCTCTCTTGGAATTGGGAGTTTGCCCTTCAGCCAGCGGTGTCGCGCTAAGGAGAAAGTGGCCATTTAGAGAGGGAATTAAAAAAGGAGAAAAACACCCTGGTTAGCATTCTTTCTGAGTCACAGGCCCGCATTTGCTTTTCCCCTCGCGCCGTCTCGTAATTCAAAAGCGCGGTCAGGATATTTGTGCATTTACAATGAAGCTTTCCAGTGGGACGCTGAACATGAACATGGAGGAAAAGATAAGTAGTGTGGCAAAGATGGGGCAAAATGGGTCACGTCATCACATTGAAATGAAATGTCCATCCACTTGCCAAACTTTCCCATTTCAAATAAATTGTACACCTGGTGGTTGTTTTCTGTTTCCTGAGGAAGGAAGGAAGGAAGGAAGGAAGGAAGGAAGGAAGGAAGGAAGGAAGGAAGGAAGGAAGGAAGGAAGGAAG
>NW_015177086.1:130216-137957 GCF_001447785.1 Gekko japonicus | reverse complement strand
AAAGAAAGAAAGAAAGAAAGAAAGAAAGAAAGAAAGAAAGAAAGAAAGAAAGAAAGAAAGAAAGGGGTTTTTAATCAATTTAATCAGCATGTTGTTAACGTCATTAGACATTTTTTCTGCCCATTCCTTTTCTCCTTCTACACATCAATTAAACACCAGATTGTGGCAGGGCACATTCCTAATTCATTTACGGACTCCCCACACCCCACCCCGTCCCATTCTTCTCCCCCTAATATTCCCTGGCCCGAAAAGAGCTTCTGTCTTCGTTTGGTCGAGAAGTCTGCTCAAACAGGGCATTGTGGGTGAGTAAATAAATTATACTCTGCCCTCTTGCCCTTTTTTCTGTAGCAGACGGGCCCGGTTCCAAACAGCTGCCTTTATTGTACGTTCAGAGATTGGGTGGAAGAAAAGGAACAGGATGCCTCAGCTGCAAGCTGGCACACTCCGGGGTCAAGCATGGCCTTGCTGGGCGTTCCCGGTTGGTCCTTGAAACTCTTTGCTTTCAATAGCCCAGAAATGCATCTACACTAAAAGCTACGGCACACATGCATTCATTCTTGGGTGTTCTACACCAATTGTTTCTACGAACAATGGGAAGTACCATGGCAGTGCTTACCTGGAACAGTTCCCTCGGAAGAGTGACTTGTGGCATTTGTTGGAGGTTTATTTATTTATTTGTTTGTTTTATTTTTCGCATATATATATCCCACCCATCCCATAGACGGGCTCAGGGCAGGTTACAAGATTTCGGTAAATACAATAAAATTTAAAACACATTATAAACATATAAAATCCAGGTGCAATGTCCCCAACTCAGCCTCCAGACTTCGTGGCAACAGAGAGACTGGATAGCTAGATAGGCACACTGGCCTTTCTTCCTGTGTTGTAGGGTTGCCAACCTCCAGGTGGTGGCTGGAGATCTGCTGCTATTGCAACTGACCTCCAGATGACAGAGATCAATCCACCTGGAGAAAATGGCCTCTTTGGAAGTTGGACTCTATGGCATTATGCTTAAACCACACCCTCTTCCGGCTCCACCCCCAAAATCTCCAGGTATTTTCCAGCCCAGAGCTGGCAGATAAGCATATGGAGCAGAGGTCCATCAGTGGCTATTAGCCACAAGGTATAGATAGGGGCTCTGGGGCAAGTGATGCTCTGTCTTCTTGGTACTAGGGGGAGTCAACAGTGGGAGGGCTTATAATGTCATGGTCCCACTGGTGGACCTCCTGATGGTACTGATATTTCTGGCCACTGTGTGACACAGAGTGTTGGACTGGATGGGCCTTTGGCCTGATCCAACATTGGCGTCTCTTATGTTCTTATGTTCAACCTTACTGTGGAAATGTAAAAAAGTAGAGGGCTCGTTTTATCATATGTGGTGGACGTGTGAAAAGCAAAAACATTTTGGACTGAGATACATGCAGAAATTGAGAAAATTGTTAAGTGTAAGTTTAAGAAAAAGCCAGAAATATTGTTTTTGGGACTTAAAATGGAAGAAGTAAATGTGGCAAAAAGGACATTGATGTGGTATATGATTACAACAGCTAGAATGGCCTATGCTCAATGTTGGAAACAAGATACCTGAAATTGGAGATTGGATAAAGAAGTTACTTTTTATGGTCGAAATGGACAAAATGACGAGGAAACTTAAAAATTTGGAAGCAGAATAATTTTTCGAAGATTGGAAAGATTTTAGAGACTATTTGGAAAAGTATTGGGATGTAAAGGACAATCTGCTTTGTTTGGAAAATTATTGAAATATAAAGAATAATAGAAATAGATAAGTGTATAAGAACAACAATTGAATAATGTGTTACCTGTAGAGTTTGAATATTTTAAAAAAGGAAGATATGTAAAAGATCTAAGAGATGGGCAGGAGGTTGGAGCACTGTGGGAAGCCATGAAAGGGTGGGGGTGAGAGGAAAAAGGATGTATAACATAAACTTTGTTGAATATCCTAATAAATTATTTTTTGGGGCGAAAAGTCTTCTGTCACTGTCCCCTTTGAAATGTAGATTGTGTTCTCAGGGACAATTTCATTCCTTCCATTCTCTCTGACTGATTCTGCATTGGTTTTTCCCTCCGTTGTTTTACGAAACCCAGGTTGAAACAGAAATCACCCTCTGCATTGCATGCCGCTTTCACTTCCTTTGATCATCGGATTTTATGGTAGCCTCCACACTCCATGCCGCTTTCGCTTCCTTTGATCATCGGATTTTATGGTAGCCTCCTCACTCCATGCCGCTTTCACTTCCTTTGATCATCAGATTCTATGGTATCCTCCACACTCCATGCTGCTTTCACTTCCTTTGATCATCGGATTTTCTTCTATGCTTAATTATTACTTTGGGGTGGGTACATGGAGGTGCACACCACCTCATGTGCACCATGATATCACTTTTGGGAAAAACCCAGAAGTGACATCAAGTAGTTCTAGGAATCACAGAAACTCTATGATTTTACCATAGAGTTTCTGGTGATTCCTAGACCTACCTGACATCACTTCTGGGTTTTTTCCCAAAAGTGATATCATGGTGCACGTGAGGTGGTGTGCACCTCTGTGTACCCACCCCAAGGTAATAATTAAGCATAGAAGAATTGTGTTTGCTCACAACAGAACACAACAACCCTCTTTACATCCACATAGCTGCTTTCTGAAAGCTTTCAATTTTTTAGCTAACTTCTTGAACTCTGCCACCCAAAACGCTTTCTCCACTACACCTAGTACTGTGAATACAAGAACCTTTCCTCATGGATCACCAAGTTTTTTTCCTTAATGAATCTGTGTTTAATGCTTGACTTCTCTGCGTCATGTTTAATTATGCCAAGAGGAACTTTTGTACTGGCCAGCCTGAAATAATATGAAGAGCTCTGGTGCTTTTGAGACGGGCTTGTCTTCTTCCCTAATTAAGAGATCAGACGCTCGGGCGAGCAGTTTGTATGCTCAGGAGACGGTATACAAAATGAGCACCGTGCAAACCGGGCCTTTGGAAAAGGAAGGTCTATGAGTTGTCTGTAATTCTAAGGGTGCATGAAGGCCTCAGGAAGGATTTAATTGTAATGTTGGCTTTCTAAGATGGATTTCGGTAGATAATCCTTCAGGCCTTCAGTTTTCTCAGTAGGGATGCTAATTAATGATTACTCATTTAGGTAACAATCCCCAGGTATTTTCAGGCATATATCATCGACATACTTATTGGCTCTGCCATCTTGTTTGCAAAATCAGTAGCTTTTGTGCATGCAGGTCCCCCTCAACACACACAGGCAACCGAATGTATCATGGGTTATGTTGTCTGGAAGTCTACATGTCAGGCATCCCCAATGTCATCCCCAACAAATTCGCCAACAAATTCCCTGGCACCCACTAAGTGTTTTGAGAAATGTTGGAGAGTTATTATTAGAGTTCTGCATGATCTCATTCCCTGTCATTTTTGCAGCTGGCTCCAGCTCCCGCGGCAGCCATTTTGTGGGTGGCTTTGCCTCTTCTGGCAGCCATTTTGTAGTTGCACCCACCACTCTGTGTCAGAAATCAAACGGTGCCTGCAGGCCCCAAACGTTTGGGGACCCTTTCAATAACTAAGAGGGTTCTCCTTAACTTATTCAGTAATTTGTTGGTTCTGGGAAAGTGTATACAAAACTTCCAATTATAAATTAAAGTACAGCGACGGACAGAAAAGCAAAGCAATATCGACCAACCACAATCAAATACATTTAGCATCATCTTCTCAGCGCAATCTCACTCAAGTCAAGAATCAACCCTCAAACAAAGTCAAGCCTACAAGAAGTGAAACAGCATCGAAGCCCAGAGAGATGAATGTTAAGTTCTCAGTGGAAAAGTGTCGGTAAGGTTTCAAAGTCCACAGGTGAGTTGAATGAGAATAACCTTACACAGCTTTCTTGCGCAGAACAACCTTACATAGAGAGCCCGTTTGGTGTAGTGGTTAGGTGCGCGGACTCTAATCTGGGAGAACTTGGTTTGATTCCACATTCCTCCACATGCAGCTGCTGGCATGACCTTGGGTCAGTTACAAGTTCTTTCAGAGCTGTTCGCTCAGGAGCACTTGTCGGAAGCGCTCACTCAGCCCCACCTACCTCACAGGTTGTAAGGAGAGGAAGGGACAGGAGATGGTAAGCCACTCTGAGACTCCTTTGAGTAGTGAAGGGCAGGGTATAAATCAATTTTTTCTCCTCCTCCTCCTCCTCCTCCAATCACTGTGCCACACTGTTCCTCTCTCATACAAACACACACACACTCATTTACATGGGGGGGGGGGATGCTGAAAAGTACTCAGAACGAAGAGTGATTTCAGCAAGAGTACTTTATTTAGTGCAGAACAAGACAAAAAACCCCGGCACGCAGGCCGGTATATATGCCCAGAAACCCACCACCAAAACACACCCACTAGTCACCCTATTGGCTATTTACAGTGGCCGAGAGTCCCATAGGCTCTCGGCCGCGGACCTGGCCCGCTGGTTGGTGCGGGCTAGGATCCGCTCCACTACTGTTCTTCAGGGACGAAGCTTTTGGCTCTGTGTGCGACCGCATGGACCAACGGTCGCACACGTGGTCATGGTGGATACATTACAGATGCATATACAACAAAGGCTATTTTCCTAAGTGATACTTCAACTGCACTCTGTTTTTCCTTTTCATAAGGACTTAAGAAGAGCCCTGCTGGATCAGACCAAAGGTCCATCTGAGTTGAAAAAGAGAACACTTTCTCATTCTCCCAAAACACCAGAACTCGAGAGTGGAGCTTTTTCCACACTCTGGGCAAATGTACAGCTTCTTGCCAATATACTTCTTTACACAGTAAGTGATTAAAATGTGGATTCACTGCCAGAGGATGTAGGCACAGACAGCTTTAAAAGGGGATTAGATAGATTCATGGAGGGGAGGTCTATCAGTGGCTACTAGCCATGGTGACTGAGGGGGAACCTCAACATTCAGAGGCACTAAGCCTCTGAATCCCAGAGCCAAGAGGCAACATCATGAGAAGGCCTCAACCTCTATGCCCTGTTGTTGGCCCTCCAGAGAAACTGGTTGGCCACTGTGGGAGACAGGATGGTGGAGTAGTTGGACCCTCACTGGTCTGATCCAGCAGGGCTCTTCTGATGTTCTTATGAAGGCCTCGGCCTCTCTGCCCTGTTGTTGGCCCTCCAGAGGAACTGGTTGGCCACTGTGGGGGACAGGATGGTGGAGTAGATGGACCTCTGGTCTGATCCAGCAGGGATCCTCTGATGTTCTTATGAAGGCCTTGGCCTCTGTGCCCTGTTGTTGGCCTTCCAGAGAGACTGGTTGGCCACTATGGATGGTGGAGTAGATGGACCTCTGGTCTGATCCAGCAGGGCTCTTTTGTTGTTCTCAGAGTATGTTAATAGATTTTTTTTTAAAAAACACCCATGTTTTTGAAATCTGGCAAAATGTCAGGTTCTGGATGGCGCTTCCAAACCTTTCCCGACATCACTTTTGAAATGCAAATCTGAGGGACACATCAAAAAAAATCACAGCTTAACTCTGGCTGATTGAATCTTCATGCAGATGTGTATACCATCTTTCTGGATTCAGTATCAGCAGCAGCACGGGCCCTAATCCCGCCTCACGGAGCTGCACAAGAGAGCAAGAGTGAGTTTCTATAAGGCTCAATGGAAGAAGGTCCCTTTCCTCCCCATAGGGTTGCCAACCTCCAGCTGGGGCCAGGAGGAACTGCTTTGGAGGGCAGATTCTATGTGGCATCACTGTTAGAGTGAGCAACTCAACATGCCTAGAAATTGTTGTTGTTGTTCAGTTGTGCAGTCAAGTCCGACTCTTCATGACCCCATGGACCACATTGCTCCAGGCCCTCCTGTCTTCTGTCATCCTCCGGAGTCTGCTTAATTTCATGTCTGTTGCATCGATAACACTGCCCAACCATCTCATCCTTTGTCGTCCCCGTCTTCTTTGACCTTCAGTCTTTCCCAGCATCAGGGTCTTCTCCAGTGAGGGCTCCCTTCTCATTTGGTGGCCAAAGTATTTGAGCTTCAGCTTCAGTATCTGGCCTTCCAGGGAACAGTCAGGGTTGATTTCTTTTAGGACTGACAGATTCAAGGGTTGGAATCCAAGTCTTATGAGGAAAGGCTGAAAGAGTCGCGTATGTTTAGCCTGGGAAAGAGAAGGCTTAGAGGGGACATGATTGTAGTCTTCAAGTATTTGAAGGGCTGTCATGTAGAAGATGGAGCAGATCTATTCTCTCTTGGTCCGGATTGCAAGACTAGATCTAATGGGTGGAAATTACAAGGGAGTCGATACTGGCTAAATATCAGGAGAACCTAACAGTCTGCCTCAGGAGGTGGTGGATGCTCCTTTGCTGGATGTTTTCAAGTGGAGGCTGGACGACCATCTTTCAGGTACGTTGTAGAGCTATCTTTCGGCTACTGCAGAGTGCAGGGGGTTAGACTAGATGACCTGCAAGGTCCCTTCCCATACTAACATTCTATGATTCCTTACAGTCCAAGAGTCTTCTCCAGCACCAGCCTGGAAATTGAGGGGTGGGCACTATGTCACTCTAAGTGTGTATAGGCCTTATCTCCTTGAATGGGATGCCTTTCTTTGTCTTAACCTGTGAGCTGCCCTCTGACCCCTCCTCTGTCTCCCTTTGTCCTCCCCCTCGCTGCACATGGCCTTCCATGGAGACACATGTCTCTGCAGGTCTCTCCTGTAGAGACAATGCCCTCATCCTCCCACACGCAAGATGCCAGACAAGCTGGCCATTTGTGATGGGAAATTTCTCTTTAGATTAGGCTCCTCTCTCTCCCTTTGACTGCAAGCTGCGTGTGAACGGAATAAATTGAAGTTTACCTCTCTTTTTTTGCAGTATACTTCTCTGGAGATTTATTTACTGCACTCAGCATCACGCTTCTGCGACTGGGCAAACTCTGCTATATTAACCAACTATCCCGATAATCCCACGCAAGGTGAGTTCCCTCCACTCCCCGAACCCAACTCTCTTGAGACTCCACCCCCCCCATATCTCCAGGAATTTCCCAGCCTGGAGCTGGCATTGCAACCCTGTGACTTACAAACACCCATACTGGAATAAATGCTGCCAGTTTCTAAGGTGCCCCACGTGACTGCTGTTTTGTTTTGCTGCAACGGGCTCGCACACCTTGCCCTTTGCCGCCTTGTCGGCTCCCCTCTCGGCACATTCCTGTGTTGCCATTCTGCCTCTGGCAGCCCCAGGAGGTAACGGATTGTGGCCCTTGAGGATTTTGTCTTCTGAAAATCCCCGGATCCCAATAATATCTATAACTGGGGGGGGGGAGAATATTGAGGAGAGTCCAACATTTAACTTGGAAGGATTTATAGAAGAAGGAGGAGAAGGAGAAGAAGGAGAGGAAGGAGAAGGAGGAGAAGAAGGAGAAGGAGGAGAAGGAGAAGGAGAAGAAGGAGAAGGAGAAGGAGAAGAAGGAGAAGGAGAAAGAGGAGAAGGAGGAGAAGGAGAAGGAGAAGAAGGAGAAGAAGGAGAAGGAGGAGAAGGAGGAGAAGGAGAAGGAGAAGGAGAAGAAGGAGAAGGAGAAGGAGAAGGAGGAGAAGGAGAAGGAGAAAGAGGAGAAGGAGGAGAAGGAGGAGAAGGAGAAGGAGAAGGAGAAGGAGGAGAAGAAGGAGAAGGAGGAGAAGGAGAAGGAGAAGGAGAAGGAGAAGGAGGAGAAGGAGGAGGAGGAGGAGGAGGAGAAGAAAAAGAAGAAGAAGAAGAGGAGGAGG
>NW_015177086.1:127909-128013 GCF_001447785.1 Gekko japonicus | reverse complement strand
AGTTGTAGTGGATAACTCACTGAAAATGTCGAGACAGTGTGCGACTGCAATAAAGAAGGCCAATGCTATGCTGGGGATTATTAGGAAGGGTATTGAAAACAGAT
>NW_015177086.1:119340-127765 GCF_001447785.1 Gekko japonicus | reverse complement strand
GAAGAAGAAGAAGAAGAAGAAGAAGAAGAAGAAGAAGAAGAAGAAGAAGAAGAAGAAGAAGAAGAAGAAGAAGAAGAAGAAGAAGAAGAGGTCCATCAGTGTCCATCAGCTATTAGCTAAGAAGAAGAAGAAGAAGAAGAAGAAGAAGAAGAAGAAGAAGAAGAAGAAGAAGAAGAAGAAGAAGAAGAAGAAGAAGAAGAAGTCCATCAGTGTCCATCAGCTATTAGCCACAAGGTATCGATAGGGACTCTGGGGCAAGTGATGCTCTGTCATCTGGGGCAAGTGATGCTGCGGCAAGTGAGCAGAGGTCCATCAGTGGCTATTAGCCACAAGGTATAGATAGGGACTCTGGGGCAAGTGATGCTCTGTCATCTTGGTGCTTGGGGGGGGGGTGTCAATTGTGGGAGGGCTTCTAATGTCCTGACCCCACTGGTGGACCTCCTGAGGGCACTAGTATTTCTCGCCACTGTGTGACACAGAGTGTTGGACTGGATGGGCCTTTGGCCTGATCCAACATTGGCATCTCTTATGTTCTTATGAGGAGGAGGAGGAGGAGGAGGAGGAGATTGGATTTATACCCCGCCCTTCACTACCCAAAGGAGTCTCAGAGCGGCTCACAAACTCCTTCCCCTCCCCACAACAGACACCCCGTGAGGTAGGTGGGGCTGAGAGAGCTCTGACAGAAACTGCTCTTTTTCAAGAACAGCTCTTATCAGAACTATGGCTTGCCCAAGGTCATCCAGCAGGTGCAAGTGGAGGAGTGGGGAATCAAACCTGGTTCTCCCAGATTAGAGTCCGCGCACTTAACCACTACACCAAACTGGCTCTCCCAACCTGCCCTCATGCCAACTTCCAAGGCAGGGTCACCAACCCTGGCCTTGGAAATTACTGGAGACTTGGAGGTAGTGTCTGTGGAAGGAGGAACCTGGGAAGGGATTTCACCTAGAATCTATGGTATATCATAGAGTTCGTCCCCCAAATTTGCCATTTAAATACATAAGAGAAGCCGATGTTGGATCAGGCCAATGGCCCATCCAGTCCAACACTCTCTGTAAGGACCCCCCCCTTCTTGCCTTAATTCTTTTTATTGCTATCTTGGGTGTTCGGTTTCTGCATGTTAGTTTTGTTTTTTTGGGGTTTTTTTAACAGTTTTATTTATAATTCCTCAATTCACATTAACACAATTTCCTCTTTCCATCCTTCTGCGTTTTTTCCCCTTTAACATTGCATATTTTCATTCTTTTATACATTTGAGTCAAATTTTCCTATCTATTATACATCCAGTTGTAAAATCTTTCCCATCTTTTACTAAATACACTTTCATCATTCCCTTGGAGAATTAAAGTTAACTTGTCCATTTCTGCTACTTCCATCAATTTTTCTAATGCCTCTTGTCTTGTCGGGACTCTATCTTGTTTCCAATATTTGGCCAGTAGTATTCTTGCAGTAGTCATTATATACGTTAGTACATATTTTTCATTAAATTTACAATCCTCTGGTACCATATTCAGTAAGGCTATTTCCGGAGTTAAAATTATATTTAGCTTCATAATATCGACCACCAGTTTCTGGATCATTTCCCAAAACCTCTTGACTTTCTCACACCGCCACCACATATGAAAAAAGGTCCCTATGTTTTTTGTACATTCCCAGCATAATTTAGATGCCGCTGGGTGACATTTTGCTATCCTATCTGGAGACCAATACCATCTATGTTACACCTTGTATATGTTTTCTTTGTAGCTGGTTGCTCTTACATATTTCAACTATTTCCAGGTATTTACCCATTTATCTCTATCTATCGTGTGACCTCTGAAGGAACGTTGTTGAAAAATGATTCCTGCGCACGATACACACACATCACCTGCAGCAATCATTTTTCAACAACGTTCCTTCAGAGGGTTCAGGTTTATTGAGTACAGTAAAGGCAGGTCATCTGTGCATACATTCAGTGTCAGAACTAACCCTAAAAGTGGGAGAGGGGAAGGTATGCAGGATTCAAAGTGGGGGCCCCTGAAGGATCTGAGCCAATCAGGGAATTAACTGGAGCGCGCCTAAACCAATGGGTTCCCATTCCCAGCAAAGCGGCCAGCGGAGAGGTACAAAGGTAAAAGATAAGCTAAGAGGTAAGAGATAAGCTAAGAGATAAGACGCTACTAGAAGAAATGAAAGTTAAAACTCCAGCACGAGAAGAAACACATTTAACAGCTGCCTTCTACCCCCCACACACACACACACAACTGCCATGGCAGCATAGCTGATACACAATGGCCAAAAATACCAGGTGCTATCAGGAGGTCCAGCAGTGGGGCCTCCAGGTGAACTGATCTCTGTAGTACTGTGCTACTGGTACATATCCAGACTGACAGCAGCTCTCCGGGGTCTCAGGTCAAGGTCTTTCACATCACAGACTGCCTGGTCCTTCCAACTGGAGATGCCGGGGGTTGAACCTGGGACCTTCTGGGTGCTAAGCAGAGGCCACAGCCCCTCTCCGTGGCTCTCCAGGGTCTCAGGTCAAGGTCTTTCACATCTCATACTGCCAGGTCCTTCCTACTGGAGATGCCGGGGTTTGAACCAGGGACCTTCTGCGTGCAAAGCAGAGGCTCTACCACTGAGCCACGGCCCCTCTCCATGGCTCTCCAGGGTCTCAGGTCAAGGTCTTTCACATCACAGACTGCCTGGTCCTTCCAACTGGAGATGCCGGGGGTTGAACCTGGGACCTTCTGCGTGCAAAGCAGAGGCTCTACCACTGAGCCACGGCCCCTCTCCATGGTTCTCCAGGGTCTCAGGTCAAGGTCTTTCACATCACAGACTGCCTGGTCCTTCCAACTGGAGATGCCGGGGATTGAACCTGGGACCTTCTGCGTGCAAAGCAGAGGCTCTACCACTGAGCCACGGCCCCTCTCCATGGTTCTCCAGGGTCTCAGGTCAAGGTCTTTCACATCACAGACTGCCTGGTCCTTCCAACTGGAGATGCCGGGGATTGAACCTGGGACCTTCTGCGTGCCAAGCAGAGGCTCTACCGCTGAGCCACGGCCCCTCTGCAGTCCAGAGATCAGTTGTCATTCCAGGGTGGCTCTCCAGGACCCACCAGAAAGCTTGCAACCCCATATCCATTGAACCCCTCGTGCTGAAAGAAATGGGTCACAGAGATTGGAGCGGATGCTGTGGCGTGTATCCTGCCGGCTGATCTCTCGAAGAGGGATGGGAAAGGGAAAGGGGGCCTGGATGGTGTCAGGGACTGGATTGCGGTTCTGAAGGGCTTTTAGAGACCACCCCCCCTCCCAGCTCATTATTAGTGGTAATTGTTTCGGGGGGGGGGCAGTGAGAAGTGTCCACTTTTTAGAAAAACACAGGCCCAGATGTTGCTAATAGTGAGGGCTTTCCGATTGCAGCAATTTCCCACCCCGCCCCCGCCCCCTCTCCAGTAGTTATCATGTGCATTTTAAAAGAGAGCAGGGAGGCAGGGAGGGAAAGAGCGTCGAAATGCACGCCATTACAGGGAAATAACAGCCTGGAAGTCCATTAGGGAGGCCTATCCCAATCCACATATTTGTTATTCCGCAACCCCCCAGCCTGACGGTGGCTGATTTGACTTGCGTACGCCAGGCGAGCTTACTTTCCCTTAAGAGCCAGGCAACAGAGGAGAAGTTAAGTGCACAGACCCACGGAGCTTTGCGCCATTTTAAACAATCCTTAAGCTTAACACGCATTCTGAACGGTGATTGGTCGCGAGGCTGCACACGCTGTGAACCATGCACATGCTATTAGCCACAAGGTATAGATAGGGACTCTCGTTCTGGGGCAAGGGATGCTCTGTGTTCTTGGTGCTTGGGAGGGAGGGCAACAGCGGGAGGGCTTCTAGTGTCCTGGCCCCACTGCTGGACCTCCTGATGGCACCTGGTATTTTTGGCCACTGTGTGACACAGAGTGTTGTACTGGATGGGCCATTGGCCTGATCCAACATTGGCTTCTCTTAGGTTCTTATATGCAGCTGAGGTCCATCAGTGGCTATTAGCCACAAGGTACAGATAGGAACTCTCAGTCTGGGGCAAGTGATGCTCTGTGTTCTTGGTGCTTGGGGCGGGGGGCAACAGTGGAGTTGTAGACAATATGTGTAGGGTATTACAAGTTGAAAACACTCAGTATATCTGGGGTTAAATGTTTGTTTATGTTACTCACAGGAAGTCACATGTTTCTCATGTAACCAATGTTCTTTAGATGTAGGAATCCCGGGAATTTTCTCCCTGATCTAGGGATTTGATTGGGACTAAAGTGTCAAGGTATATTACCATTTTATGGCTTCCTCCTCCCCGTTCTTTGTTCTGACCTGAGAAGGAGACGCCATTCGGCTCTTCCCGTTTTACCTTTAGCTGCAAGGATGTAGGCATATTAGCTCTTTGTTATTTTCTATCCTGTGTACCTTTTCCCATGTTAGGTTTATAGTAAACTTTTATATTTTAAAACACACCATGGACTCAGTCTCTTAATACACTACTGATTTACTCAAAAAGAATCCCAACAGTATGTGTGTGTGTGTGTAAATGAAAATGCATAAACAATAATAAAGTCACAACTTTTCAGCATTCAGAGACAATATCCACACTCAAAGTGCATATTGCACATAAACGTCCAAGTCCACATCAAAGCAAGCCATAGCCATCAACATGAAAGTTCTTTGTAGAAATGAAGCGCTCGTGTGTGTGATTCTTATCGATGAGTTATGAGTGTTCCTTCTTCCTTTCTTCCTTTAACGATAACGTTGAATTGGAAATCGTTTCGCAAAATGCTTCTTCAGAAGAGAATGCAGGACCAGAATATTCACAAATCCAGAGAGTTCAACGGAGTTAGTTTCACATTGAGCACTGAAGCCAGAGCAGTGATGGCAAACCTTTTAGAGACCGAGTGCCCAAACTGCGACCCCAAACCCACTTATTTATCGCAAAGCACCAACACGGCAATTTAACCTGAATACTGAGGTTTTACTTTAGAAACTTTGTTTCTACATTAACTTAAGAGGATCCAACAAAGTAAGGAAAGCAATCCCAAATGCTTTCATTTACTTAAAATTATTTGGTAGAGAATTCTACACTTTAATGATGGTCTGGGGCCTGGCTGGGGCGATGGCACGCGTGCCCACAGAGAGGGCTCTGAGTGCCACCTCTGGCACCCGTGCCATAGGTTCGCCACCACTGAGCTAGAGCCAGGGCTAATTTTGGGCAGGAACGCACAGGAACGGAGTTCCGGCTGGCTCCCACATTGGCTACACCCAGCAGGAACTAATTAGCATAATAGCCCACACCCAACGGCAGAAACTCATTAGGATTCGCTACATTAGGGGTGTGTGGCCTAACATGCAAAGGGGTTCCTGCTACAAAAAAGCCCTGGGTTTTGACAAAAAACAAAGTAAATAGAATAAGAAGCAAAAGGTGGGAGTGGCTGTGGCTGTATGACCACACTTCTGATAACATGGGGTGTGGCCTAATATGCTAATGTGATGTGCTGTCAGGGGTGTGGCCTGATATGCTAATGAGTTTCTGCTGCTGGGTGTGGCCTATTATGCTAATGAGTTCCTGCTGGGCTTTTTCTACAAAAAAAGCCCTGGCTAGAGCAATATGCTTGACTACTTGCTTTCGTTATTCTCCACGGTATTTTTGTTTGTTGTCTCACCTCCAGGTGGCGGCTGGAGATCTCCCGCTATTACAACTGATCGCCAGGCGATAGAGGTCATTTCGCCTGGAGAGAATGGCCACTTTGGAAGGCGGACTCTGTGGCATGCTACCCCACCGAAGTCCCTCCCCTCTCCAAACTCCACCCTCCCCGGGCCCCTTCCCCAAAATCTCCAGGTATTTCCCAACCCAGAGCTGGCACCCATATATCTAAGGTGCCACTGGACTCAGATCTATACACTAAATAGCTGTACACTAAAATGATGCACTCAGTAAAGGTAAGGTAAAGGCTTCCCTTGCTCAAAAGCCAGTCGAGTCCAATTCTAGGGTGGTGGTGCTCATCTCTGTTTCCAAGCCAAAGAGTCAGCGCTGTCCGAAGACGTTTCCATGGTCATGTGACCGGCATGACTAAATGGTGAGGTGCACGGAATGCCGTTACCTCCCCATCAAAGTGGTAGCAATGTATCTACTTGCAATTTCTTGCTTTCGAACTGCTAGGTTGGCAGGAGCTGGACCAGAGACGGGAGCTCACTCTGTCATGCGGCACACTCGGGTCTCGAACTGCCGAACTAGGGACCTTCCAATCTGCAGCACAACGTTCAAACCTCTGTGCCATCGCGGCCCCCTATGCACTCAGTAGATATCTACAAATCCAGTTGCAAAGGGTTTAGACGTTAGCCGTGAACTTTGAATTCAAGGTTCTGTCTCACCGGATTTGCACTGGTGGTGACTTTACAAATTTCAACAGTTTCTCCCAGGTTTCCCCCACCCCCAGCTATGGCCATTTTTAAACGATCACTTTAGCTTTAAAAAAACAAACCCATTCTCTTATCAGAAAAAAGTGCCGTTCTTTAGTTCTCTTAAACACCATCAGAAAGTTTGATTTTAAAAAAACAACAGCGGAGTGTGAAAGTCAGAGCCTCTGTGACCGGCAGATGTTCTGTACTGTAAACCGTTGTCACATCAAGGTCCCCATTCATTAAGGCTGTTCTTTTGAAAGGGGTCTTTTTAAAGGATGCCAGATCGTGAAGCGGCCGGCACAAAGGTCAACCGAGAAAGAGATGGAGAGGAAACTGGGGTAGAAACTGCCATGAATGAAGAGTTGGCCTTTCACCTCTGGCTGTGAAACTAAAGCGCATTGTTGCCTCTGAACCGGAGACCAATCAAGGCACACGTTCCCTCGGAGTTCAGATCAAAACTGTGACTTCTGACAAAAAAATCCCACCTCCCCTCCCGTTTACGGCCGGCTGTTCTTCAAAGGAGGAAGAGCAGGTTTCTCAAGATGGGTGGTCGGTCTCTTTCTGGGAGGAGATCTTGCAAGGTCATAAGGCGAGGTCAGCAACACAACCAAGCAAGACATCACTGTAGATCTGAGAGTGGGGGGGGGACTTTAAAAATAATCGGGCTGTTAAGTCTAGTTGGAAATCAAGCTTCCCCGTCACCATCTGGGACTGGGTTTGAAGTCTGCGACTCTGATTAAGAGGGGACGCATGAAAGGCATGATCATTGTACACTTTGCTCCTTGAGGGCAGTGTGGTGTGGTGGTTAAGAGTGTTTGACCAGGAAAGCCTAGAGTCTTATCCCTTTTTGCCATGAAAAGTACTGGGAGACTAGGTCACTCATCCTGTTTCAGCTGAGTGTAACTCGGACAGCTGTTGTGAGGACAAAGTGAACCCAGTGTAAAAGGAGCCCTGCTGGATCAGACCAGTGGTCCATCTAGTCCAGCCTCCTGTCTCACACAGTGGCCAGCCAGTTCCTCAGGAGGGCCAACAACAGGACACAGAGGCTGAGGCCTTCCTAAGAACATCAGAAGAGCCCTGCTGGATCAGACCAGTGGTCCATCTAGTCCAGCACCCTGTGTCACGCAGCGGCCAACCTCTGAAGGGCCAACAACAGGGCATAAAGGCTGAGGCCTTCATAAAAACGTCACAAGAGCCCAGTAGTGTCTAAGATAGGCAATGGCTCTTCAGGGTCTCAGGCTGAGGTCCTTCACAGGACCCACAGCCTTATCCTTACTGGAGATGACACGGATTGAACCTGGGATCTTCTGCATGCTAAGCAGATGTTTTACCACTGAGCCACGGCCTCTCCATCTAGTAGTCCTAGGGTTGCCAAGTCCATCTTCCACCCCCAGCGGGGGACTTTGGGGGCGTTCCTGGAAGGGGTGGGGCATCCCCAACGTGATGACGTCATGTTGGGGACGTCTGCCCCCCCCCCCCCCCGGCCGTGCGCCAGATCTCCAGAAACAGCAGTTCCCTGCACTTAAAGTAGCCGGCAGCCGGCGTTTCCCCTTTAAGAGAAGCTGCGTTTCCTTTTTAAGAACGAAGCTGGCTTTTCCCTGCAAGCTTGCAGAGTTCGCGCTTGGGATGAAACACGGGTTGCACACCCTTAAAGGGAGAGAGATGGGTGGCTGTGGGTGTTGGGTGTGGGGCTTCCCCCGCTGGCCATCTGGCCGGCGGCAGGTAGAACCCCCCCCAAAAAAAACCCGGGGGACCCCTGGCAAACTGAAGTGGGGTTGGCAACCCTAAGTAGTCCATTGAGTCCAGCATCCAGTCTCACACAGTGGCCAGCCAGTTCCTCTGGAGGGCCAACAACAGGGCAGAGAGGCCGAGGCCTTCATAAGAACATCAGAAGAGCCCTGCTGGGCAAGACCAGCGGTCCATCTAGTCCAGCATCCTGTCTCACACAATGGCCAGCCAGTTCCTCTGGAGGTCCAACAAGAGGGCAGAGAGGCCGAGGCCTTCATAAGAACAACA
>NW_015177086.1:112797-119269 GCF_001447785.1 Gekko japonicus | reverse complement strand
GGAAGAGTTGGATTTATACCCCACCCTTCACTCGGAGTCTTGGAGCAGTTTATAATCTCCTTCCCTTCCTCTCCCGACAACAGACACCCTGTGAGGGGGGGTGGGGCTGAGAGAGCTCTGAGAGAACTGCTCTTGAGAGAACAGCTCTGAGAGAACTTGTGACTGACCCAAGGTCACCCAGCTGGCTGCATGTGGAAGGGTGGGGGATCAAACCCGGTTCTGCAGATTAGAGCCCACTGCTCTTAACCACTACACCAAATGGGTTGTCAGTTGTACTGTGATTTCTCAGTGTTGAGAATGTCAGGAAGAGCCCTGGTGGATCAGACCAGTGGTCCATCTAGTCCAGCATCCTGCCTCATGCAGTGGCCAGCCAGTTGTTCTGGAGGGCCAACAACAGGGCATGCAGGCCAAGGCCCTCCCCTTCTGTTGACTCCTGACACTGGGATTCAGATACTTACTGAAGGAAGAGAAAAAATTATGTATTTATTTATTTATTTATCTATCAGATTTATACCATGCCCTCCCAGCCAAGGCCGGCTCAGGTACCAAAGAGTAATTAAGACATAGAAGCCCCGGTGACACTGGGGGAAAAGGTGCGGCTGAAGTGTGGCTTTTTTGAGCCGCATCAAAAGAGACGCGCAGCGGCGGGATCAGACAGATCCCCTGAGCCGCCGAGCAGTTGCTCCCCGGCACGATCAGATGCCGGGGGTGGAAGCCACAGATTGGTGAGCGAGGCAGCCCGCTGCGCATGTGCGCACCTGCGCAGTTTGGCCGGGGGGCTCGCATGCTGCCAGAGACGGGCGCACCGGCGATCCCACGGCCGCCCCTGCTGCGGATTTTCAAGTAAGTAGTAGTGTTTTGGGGGGGGGGGTTGATCCGCATCTTCGGCCGGAAGAGACGGATCGGGGACGGGTGCGCACCACTTCCCAGATGTTGCGGTGTGATCACGCCCGCTTGCTGCGCCCCTGATCTGTCCCTCTCGCGGATCAAAGTCTCCCATGTGACCTGGGCCAGAATTCACTGTTACAGGAAGTGGTGGCAGCTACAACCATAGACAGCTTCAAGAAGGGACTGGACAAACATAAGGAGCAGAGGTCCATGAGTGGTTATGAGCCACAAGATATAGGTGGAACACTGTCTGGGGCAGTGATGCTCTGTCTTCTTGGTGCTTGGGGGGCAAGAGTGGGAGGGCTTCTGGAGTTCTGGCCCTGCTGGTGGACCTCCTGATGGCACCTGGGGTTTGGCTACTAGGTGATACTGAGTGCTGGACTGGGTGTCCCACTGGCCTGACCCAATATGGCTTCTCTTATGTTCTTATGTTGCATGAGATCCTTTAAAGAAGGATGAGAGGAAAAAAGGGGCTCAAATAAGTGTTAGAACTTCTCTTTTCCAAATGCAGCTACTGGCACTGTTTACACACCTAATGCCGCACACACCCAACACAGGCCGGGAGCCCCCCGCTCCCAGCGAAGAATCACTTGGCAACCCTAGTTCAGCATCTTGTCTCACACAGCAGCCAACCAGTTCCTCTGGAGGGCCAACAACAGGGCATAAAGGCTGAGGCCTTCATAAGAACATCAGGAGAGCCCTGCTGGATCAGAGCAGTGGTCCATCTGGTCCAGCATCCTGTCTTACAGAATGGCCAACCAGTTCCTCTAGAGGGCCAACAACAGGGCATAGGGGCTGAGGCCTTCATAAGAACATAAAAAGAGCCCTGCTGGATCAGAGCAGTAGTCCATCTGGTCCAGCATCCTGACTTACACAATGGCCAACAAGATCCTCCGGAGGGCCCAACAGCAGGGCATAGAGGCCAAGGCCTTCATAAGAACATCAGAAGAGACTGAAGAAGAAGAGATTGGGTTTATACCCCGCCCTTCACTTGGGAGTCTCAGAGTGGCTTACAAACTCCTTTCCCTTCCCCTTCCCACAATAGACATCCTGTGAGGTAGGTGGAGCTGAGAGAGCTCTTTCAAGAACTGCCCTTTCAAGGACAGCTCTTGTCAGAACTGTGGCTTGCCCAACGTCATCCAGCAGCTGCAAGTGGAGGAGTAGGGAATCAAACCCAGTTCTCCCAGATTAGAGTCTGCACACTTAACCACGACACCAAACTAAGAAGAGCCCTGCTGGATCAGACTAATGGTCCACTTAGTCCAGCATCTTGTCTCACATAGTGGCAGACCAGTTCCTCTGGAGGTCCAACATCAGGGCATAGAGGCTGAGGCTTTCATGGGTCTGTGATTCAGAGGATTAGTGCCACTGAATGTGGAGGTTCCCTCATTCACCACGGCTTGTAGCCATTGATAGACTTATCCTCCATGAATGTATCTAAATCCCTATTAAGTTAAAAGGGTCCACTTGATGCAGATACTGTTCCTACCAATCCCCTCTCCTGACTGGAGCAGAACATTTAAAGATGACCCTCAATTCTTTCTGGAAAGGACAAATCCTGATAATAAATTGTGCTTCCCAAATATTGTCAATCATTAGTTGTTGTAGACTTTCCGGGCTATATGGCCGTGGTCTTGCCACTGCAGTACCTGACGTTTCGCCAGCAGCTGTGACTGGCATCCTCAGAGGTGTAACACAGAAAGATGGAGAAGAAAAATGGTAGACAGGTAGTTTATATCTACTCAGGAAGGTGGAGTAGGGCTGAGATTATCTTGTAGGAGATCCCCAGGCTATGACATACTAATGGAGGAGCTTTCCTGAGGAGATTCTTTTGCATATGGATTGGCTGTTGAAATTCTAATCTTATCTGTAGTTGTAAGATGTAGAGCATTTTATGTTTTTCAGGACTGGAGACCATGCCCTATTTATTTTTAAACTCTCTTCTTTCCTGTCGAAATTGTATTTATGTTTATGAATTTCAATGGCTTCCCTGTGTAATCTGACTGGTAATTGGATGTGTTGTCCAGCCTTTCAGTTTATTGGAATAAGATACTGTGTCCTGTTTGAGTTAGGCTATGTTCAGCCACTGCTGATTTTTCAGGTTGGCCCAGTCTGTGGTGCCTTTCATGTTCTTTTCATGTCGATCGTGTTTGGATGAGGAGGGGGCAAGCTGCCCAGCCGGGGGAGGGGAAAATGTAGGTTAGCATTTTCTGTAAGTAATGAATTCCGTTAATAAATACAGATTCAGGAAGGAAGGAATCTCTTCTGGGTGGACAGACCTGACACTGACCTACAGATCCCTTCAGGCACCCAATTTAGTTATTTCCAATATTTCTCTCCTGCTTCCCTAGTGTTTGGCTCGCAGACGTGTTCAATGACTTGCATATCTTATTTTGACATTCCCGGTCTGACAGTTTCCTTCCATCCCTTGCAGAGTCACTGAAAATGTCTTGTGTGTGTGTTAGGGGAGGGGCCGTGGGTCAGGGGGGGACCATCTCCTTGTAGGGCTTCCAGATTCCAGGTGGCTAAACAAGACAGAAAACCCTGGAAACACTATTACCATCAACAATTAATGTAGCCAATGTAATATCCTTATTTTTTGTTGCTCAGTCGCACAGTTGAGTCCGACTCTTCACGACCCCCTGGACTACATCACACCAGGCCCTCCTGTCTTCCGCCATCCTCCGGAGTTTGCTCAACTTCATGCTCATTGCATAGATAACACTGTCTAACCATCTCATCTTTTGCCGTCCCCTTCTTTCTTTGCCATCCCTTCAGGGCTGCGATGGCTCAAGTGGTTAAGACGCTGAACTGGAAGGTCAGTAGTTCAGCAGTTCGAGACCTGAGTGCCACATGACGGAGTGAGCTCCCGTCTCTGGTCCCAGCTCCTGCCAACCTAGCAGCTCGAACGCAAGAAATTGCAAGTAGATAAATAGGTACTACTTCGCTGGGAAGGTAACAGCGTTCCATGTGCTTCGGCGTCTAGTCATGCCAGCCACGTGACCACAGAAACGTCTTTGGACAACGCTGGCTCTTCGACTTGGAAACAGAGATGAGCACTGCATCCCTAGAGTCAGATTCGACTGGCTTTCGAGCAAGGGAAACCTTTACCTTTACCTTTTACCTCTTCTGTTACCTTCAATCTTTCCCAGCATCAGGGTCTTCTCCAGTGAGTGCTCCCTTCTCATTTGGTGGCCAAAGTATTTGAGCTTCAGTTTCAGGATCTGGCCTTCCAGGGAACCGTCAGGGTTGCTTTCTTTTAGGATTGACTGATTTGATCTCCTTGCAGTCTCCAAGGGATTCTTTTTAAAAACCCTTTATCTGGTAATTTCAAATAACATCCAATCCTTACTCAAGCCCGTGGTCCAAGGGCAATTTGAAACCACGGTAACAATTATATAATGAATATATTAAGGTACACTATCCTGTTTTCAAAGGACACTCATCATCATGCATACAATTTTCAATAACAAACAGTGCCAGTAACAATCTTGTATGTTTTGCATTCATGATACATTAGCTCCGAGGGACATCACAAATCATTTAAAGGAGCAGCTCCAGACATTTCAGTCCTAGTACAAATAGCACTTTCAGCGAGTGGGGCTGATTCCCTGTGATTCTCAGCTATGTGATAACCAGTGTTCCCTCTAAGCTGAGTTATTGCGAGCTAGCTCACAATTTTTAGCCTCCAGCTCACACATTTTTGTCTTAGCTCAGGAAGGATTTTGAGGTTTATAAGATTATGCATGGGAAAGAGCAGATAGAGAAAGAGGTCCTTTTCTCCCTTTCTCACAATACAAGAACTCGTGGGCACTCCATGAAACTGCAGAGCGGTCGGGTTAGAACGGATAAAAGGAAGTACTTCTTCACCCAAAGAGTGATTAACACATGGAATTCACTGCCACAGGAAGTGGTGGCGGCTACAAGCATGGACGGCTTCAAAAGGGAATTAGATAGGCATATGGAGCAGAGGTCCATCAGTGGCTATTAGCCACAAGGTATAGATAGGGGTTCTGGGGCAAGTGATGCTCTGTATTCTTGGTGCTTGGGGTGGGGGGCAACAGTGGGAGGGCTTCTAGTGTCCTGGCCCCACTGGTGGACCTCCTGATGGCACTGGTATTTCTGGCCACTGTGTGACACAGAGTGTTGGACTGGATGGGCCTCTGGCCTGATCCAACATTGGCGTCTCTTATGTTCTTATGATGGTTCCAGAGCAAACTGATTTATGCAGCAGCCAAATCGCCCACTCACAACTTTAATGCCGGTAGCTCACAAAGTAGAATTTTTGCTCACAAGACTCCACAGCTTAGAGGGAACATTGGTGATAACGTGTATAAAGATTTCACAAGTTCACAAATAACTTCCTTTGTAGCTCGACGTAACATGCCCCTCCAGACTGAAGGCCGTTTCGTCGGTGACGCCTGCAGATCTCATGAGAACAAAAGAACATAAGAGAAGCCATGATGGATCAGGCCAATGGCCCCTGCAGCCCAATACTCATCAGGAGGTCATCAGAAGGTCCACCAGTGGGGCCAACTCCAGAACACCTCCCACTGTTCCTCCCAAGTCCAAGAAGACAGAGCATCACTGCCCCAGAAAGAGTGATACATTTGTCCCTTGTGGCAAAGAGCCACTCATGGACCTCTGCTCCAGATGTTTCTCCAGTCCCCTCTTGAAGCTGTCTCTGCTTGTAGCAGCTACCATTTCTTGTGGCAGTGAACTACATGTCTTAACTTCTTTCCTGCTATTACAAATTGATCTCCAGGTGACAGAGGTCCTTTCCGCACTTGGATCTCATCCCTGGTTTTGTCAGAGTTCAACTCGGGACACAAGACCTTGCATTTATCCCTGGTTATAACAGCATCCGTTTATCCCGGGACAAGTGTGGGGCAAAACTGGGGTGATCTCAATGTGATGTGGAAACAAAAAGTACCCCGAGATAATTACAGAGGTGAACTCGAGTGTAGTGCAGAATGTAAAAATCTCCCATATTCCTGTCCAGCGCGGCCCATCTCTTCTCTCACTATTCCTGTCCAGCGCGAGCTGTGGCTAAGCCAGCGCTTTATAGGTGTGAGTCAACCACGACTACTCAGGAGAGCTTCAATCATCTTTAGTCAACTTCACACGCATTCAGAAAATGATTTACTTACAATCAAGCTGGTAGCTGGGTGGAAAGTTACATCTTGTGACCTAGGTCAGTTCTATAGCTGCGGTGAGAGAAGAGATGGGCTTCCCCACTCCTTTGCAGTAAGGGTTGATGAACAAAGAAATGGAAAAGAACAATAAAACTCCTATCTTTGCGCCTCTGAGCTCAGGAAATTACTCTTAATGAGCCAGTCAGAGGGAAGCTTCTGGGACCCCTAACTGTGGACTCCAATTCCCAGGTGCAACTACTCTTAAAGGTACATTAACGCTGGCTGGGGCAGCACACCCCAAGATAATTACAGGGGTGAACTTGCGTATAGTGTAGAATGTAAGCTTGGGGACAAGGTTGAACCAGAATTTAAAGTCTAGTGCGGGAAGAAGAAGAAGAAGAAGAAGAAGAAGAAGAAGAAGAAGAAGAAGAAGAAGAAGAAGAAGAAGA
>NW_015177086.1:109016-112559 GCF_001447785.1 Gekko japonicus | reverse complement strand
ACTCCTTTCCCTTCCCCTCCCCACAACAGACACCCTGTGAAGTAGGTGGGGCTGAGAGAGCTCTGACAGAAACTGCTCTTTTTCAAGAAAAGCTCTTGTCAGAACTATGGCTTGCCCAAGGTCATCCAGCATCTGCGAGTGGAGGAGTGGGGAATCAAACCCGGTTCTCCCAGATTAGAGTCCCGCGCATTTAACCACTACACCAAACTGGCTCTCAGTTTCCATGGAGAAAATGGCTGCTTTGGAGGGTGGACTCTATGGCATTATACCATGCTGATCTCCCTCCCCAAACCCTGCCCTCTCCAAGCTCCACCCCCAAAGTCTCCAGGAATTTCCCAACCCGGAGCTGGCAACCTAGAGAAGGAAGAGGCCTTGATGGTATCTAATGCTGTAGAGCCCACCCTCCAAAGCAGCCTTTCTCTCCAGGTGGACTGATATCTCTGCCATCTGGAGATCAGTCAGAATTCTGGGAGACGTCCAGGCCCCACCTGGAGTCGCCAACCTCGAAAACCCATCCATCTCGCAAGTTCCCGGTAAACGTCCAAACAAAGTCTTGCTCCATAACCTATCCCCTTCACCCAGACAGCATGTGATTTGCATACAGATGCTTATGCAGATTCCTTACCACCACCACCATCACTGCCCCCCCCCCTGAAAAAAAACCTGGGCCGAGGGGGGGGGAACCTGGCAAACTCTGGCGTCTGCTGAGAGAGAAATCTGCTGGGTCCCCGAGTCCAGGTGGCCAGACAATGAACATTCTGAAGGGGCTATTATAGTGCCCCTGAGCTTTGCATCTTCCGCTGCACTTGGAGAGCCATTGCCAAGGCCCTTGGAGGAGCACACTGCGTGCCATTCACGCTGCCGTCCTTGAGAGCACGCGCCTGTGTTTCGTGCCGGCTAGCCCCCCCCCCAGTCCCTCCCCCGTCCCTCTTCTCTGCAAACGTATGCCTTTTCCTCTGAGGGGCAAGGTCAGCTTCGGAGCTGGGGGGGGGTCTGCTCCAACTTTGACCCACGCGGCACAATTCCCTGGAAGGTGTCCTCCTCTCCCGGACAAAGGCCTTTCTTCTTTGTAACTTCGTGTCCCCCCTGACTCCTGTGTCATTGGCCTTCAGACTGCCCCCCCCCACCTCCCTGTACGGCAAATCTGTAGAAGCAAATTAATGCCAGCGTGGGGAAATGTGCACCGTTGCAAGAACGGGGCATGAAACACAATCTGTGCGGCCGAGACGCCATTGCGGCAGAAACGGAGCTTTCGCTTTTTCCGAAAGGAACGTGGTGCAAGCTCCCATGGTCATCCTGACGGGCAGGCCCAGAGGACGTTTTTTTCCTGAAACCCTTGCTAAAATCCGTAGTGCTGTGTTGGCGCGCCAGGTGCCCTCGATGCAAATGCCAGTGAGCCGGAGCACAAATGGTGTTCGTTCAGATATTCTGCCCCCTGTAAAACCATTCTTGCAGTGCCTGGAATGGTGGCGGTGGTGGAAGGCCAAGTCGTAGTCTACTCGTAGACCACTTATGGTGACCTCAAAGGATCTTCAAGGCAAGAGATGTTAGGAGATGGTCTGTGCAATGCCTCTGTGCAGTGAGTTTGGACTTCTTTGGTGGTCTCCCATCAAGGTACTCAGGGGTCATTTCGTAGAAAAAGAGGTGCAGGAGCTCATTAGCATAACTCATTGGCACAACTCATTTGCATATGCCACACCCCCTGACCTCACCGGAAGTGTGTCAGAAGCCAACATCCAGCACTCAGGTGCAGATCTGTCCTCGCAGAGGAGGGAGAGCTTGTACCTGAATAAAACTTGGTCTTAAAGGTGCCACTGGACTGTTTTGGAGGGGGGGACGCTCTGCAACTTACCTGGCTGCTTCTTGCTCTGACTGAGGGCTGCTGGGAGCAGGGTGTGTGGCTTGTTGCATGTGCCCGCCCCCTGGGCTCATACTGCCGGAGCTCCGCTCCTGTGCACTCCTGCAGGAAATGACCCCTGAAGGTAATAACCAGGGCCATCCCTGCTTAGCTTCTCCTGGCATCCCCTTAGGGTTTTCAAGGCAAGAGCTGTTCACAGGTGGCTTGCCATTGCCTGCCTCTGTGTAGCAACCCGTGACTTCCTTGATGGCCTCCCTGCTTAGCTTCTGAGATCTTATGAGATCTGACCAGCTTTGTCCATCTGGCACCAATTCATAGAATCATAGAATCCTAGAGTTGGAAGGGAACTCCAGGGCCATCTAGTCCAACCCCCTGCACAAGGCAGAGACTTCGCAAATACCTCCCCACCACCACCCCAAGTGACCCCTGTTCCATGCCCAGAAGAGGGCCAAAAAACCCTCTCCAAGATCCCCAGCCAAACTGGCCTAGAGGAAAATGGCTTCCTGACCCCAAAGTGGCGATCGGCATTTCCCTGGGCGTGTAAGAAAGGGCCACGAGAACTAAGCACTGAGGCAACCCTTCCTGCCCCTCCCTCTCCTGATCTGCCTGAGTTCACAGAATCCGCATTGCTGTCCGATGGCCATCTAGCCTCTGTTTCAAAACCTCCCAAGAAGGAGAGTCCCCTACCTCCCGAGGAAGCCTGTTCCACTGAGGAACCGCTTTAACTGTCAGGAAGTTCTACGTAATAGTCACTATTTTGCTTCCTGGTTTCCTCCCATTACTTGGGATGCTAATATTGACCAGTACCCAGAGACAAATATTGTAGAGACAAATATTGTAGTCAGTTTCAAGGTGATGAGCTCAAGTTCCACAGAACTTTTCATCAGGGACCACAGAGAGGTAGCAGAGCCTCGGCTACAAGAACGCGGGGTCATTTCGTAGAAAAAGAGGTGCAGGAGCTCATTAGCATGACTCATTAGCATAATATTTGCATATGCCACCCCCCCCCCGACATCATCGGAAGTGTGTCAGAAGCAATCTTCCCTCTAAGCTGAGTTAGTGTGAGCTAGCTCACAGTTTTTTAGCCTCTGGCTCACATACTTTTGTCTTCGCGCAGGGAGGATGGCTCCAGAGCAAACTAGTTTATGCAGTAGCCAAATGGCTCGCTCACAACTTTAATGCCAGTAGCTCACAACGTAGAATTTTTGCTCACAAGACTCCACAGCTTAGAGGGAACATTGGTCAGAAGGCAACACCCACCACTCAGGCTCCACTGGACTGTTTTGGATTGCTAGCTATTGGGGGGGGACACGCAGATCTACCCTCACGGAGGAGGGAGAGCTTGTACCTGAAGGCGGGCCGGGGAGGGGCTCTGCCACTTACCTGGCTGCTTCTTGCTCCTCGGAGCCTGACTGAGGGCTGCTGGGAGCAGGGGGCAGGACTTGTTGCATGGGCCCGCCCCCTGGGCTCCTTACTGCTGGAGCTCCGCTCCTGTGCACTCCCGCAGGAAATGATCCCTGCAAGAACCTAACAACTATTTGTGTTGCCTCAGACCAAAAGCTCATGTAATCTAGAAAGGAGCAAGATTCCAGGAGCACCTTAAAGACTAACAAAATCTGTGGCAGAATATGAGCTTTTGTGAGTCACTGCTCACTGCTTCAGATATTTCCTCAGATACTTGAATC
>NW_015177086.1:100369-108891 GCF_001447785.1 Gekko japonicus | reverse complement strand
TTCTTCTTCTTCTTCTTCTTCTTCTTCTTCTTCTTCTTCTTCTTCTTCTTCTTCTTCTTCTTCTTCTTCTCCTCCTTCTTCTTCTTCTTCTTCCAATTTATTTAGGCTTATATCCCACCCTCACTGCAAGCAAGCTCACTCAGAGCGGATAACATCAGTAAAAGTTAAAACATTCCCCAGTAGAAAAAAACATAGCATAGGAATCATTCACACAATCATTAAAACAGATTAAAACTGAACTGTAAACTAAGCAGATGGCATGGCATTTAGTATAGTGGTCTCAAAGCTGGAGCCACTAGGCCATAGACCAGATTGTTGGTCTACACTTGATGGGCTGATCAAAGCTGTAAACTGCTGCTGCTGTTTCATCTTCTTCTCCTTCTCCTTCTCCTTCTCCTCCTCCTCCTCCACCACCACCACTGACAGAGTCAGTCTGGTGTAGCGGTTAAGAGCGTGGACTCTGATCTGGGAGAACCTGGCTTGATTCTCCTCTCCATCCCATGCAGCTGCTGGTGTGACCTTTGGTCAGTCACAAGTTCTCTCAGAGCTGTTCTCTCAAGAGCAGTCCTCAAAACAGCTTTGTTGTGGGGAGGGGGAGGGGGAGGGAAAGGGTGTCTCTTGTGGGGAGGGGAAGGGAAAGGGGATTGCACACCACTCTGAGACTCCTTCGGGTAGCGAAGGGCGGGGGATAAATCCAATCTCCTCCTCTCCTCCACTGAGCCACAGCACTTGTCTTTCCTTTTCTTTGTCCTGAACATAACTGCCCATCAAACAAAGCTTGAATCCAGTGGCACCTTTAGGACCAACAAAGTTTAACTATGGGTATTATCTGTTGCTTCAGGCCAACACAGCTAACCCACCTGAATATAACTGCCAGTCGTTTTTGTTGGATGCCATGTGAAACCTAGTGCTCAGAGAGAGAAAGAAATCGTTTCGATTCATTATGAACGATTTCACACGAGAGCTGCGCCACGATCGTGCCTCCCTTTGCCCCGCTTCTATTGGCCAATTTCCCACTTGAAGCCGTGCAGCCGCATTTTGACCCGCGGCTTCGCCCCGTTTTCCGCGCGGTTTCGCGATCCCGTTTTTTGAGGATCCTCTGTTTCTGGTTTGTTTTTTGTTTTTTTGAGGACCCTCAAAAAATGGGATCACAAAATCGCAGGGAAAATCGGGCAAAGGCGCGTGTTGAAATGTGGCTGTGCGGCTTAGAGTGGGAAACTGGAAGAAGAAGCAGAAGACAGCCAGTTCCACTGTGGACCTGATTGAAACCCTCCGGGGGCCTCATCCGGCCCCCAGCCAGCACATTTGACACCCCTGATCTACCTTCTGCAGTGCTATTTGGCAGATTTTCTCAGTTGCCAGTGCAGGAGCGATATTGTCCGTGTTCAGGAAAAGTGATTGAATCTGTTTCACATATTCTCCTGCACTGTGAAAAAAAGATTGCAATGAATTATTCCATTCCTCTCTAATAGATCTGCCCTCACAGAGGAGGGAGAGCTCGTACCTGAATAAAACTTGGTCTTAAAGGTGCCACTGGACTGTTTTGGATTTCTAGCTATTGGGGGTGGGGAACGCGCAGATCTGCCCTCACAGAGGAGGGAGAGCTTGTACCTGAAGGCAGGCTGGGGGGGGGGCTCGCAACTTACCTGGTTGCTTCTTGCTCCTCAGGGCCCGACTGAGGGCTGCTGGGAGCAGGGCTTGTTGCATGGGCCCACCCCCTGGGCTCCATACTGCTGGAGTTCCGTTCCGTTCCTGTGCACTCCCGCAGGAAATGATCCCTGCAAGAACCTAACAACTATTTGTGTTGCCTCAGACCAAAAGCTCATGTAATCTAGAAAGGAGCAAGATTCTAGGAGCACCTTAAAGACCAAATAAATCTGTGGCAGAATATGAGCTTTTGTGAGTCACTGCCCACTGCTTCAGGTATTTCCTCAGATACTTGAATCCAGTGGCACTGCTTCAAGAAGGTGAAGAAGAAGAAGAGATTGGATTTATACCCCGCCCTTCACTACCCAAAGGTGTCTCAGATCGGCTTACAAACTCCTTTCCCTTCCCTTCCCCACAACAGACACCCTGTGAGGTAGGTGGGGTTGAGAGAGCTCTTGACAGAAACTGCTCTTTTTCAAGAACAGCTCTTATCAGAACTACGGAAGGAGATTGTAAGCTCTTCAGAGACTCCGAGTAAAGGGCAGGCTATAAATCCAATTCTCCTCCTCCTCCTCTTCTTCTTCTTCTTCCTCCTATTTATTTAGGCTTATATCCCACCCTCACTGCAAGCGAACTCACTCAGAGCAGATAACATCAGTAAAAGTTAAAAAATTCCCCAGAAAAAAAAACATAGCATAGGAATCATTCACACAATCATTAAAACAGATTAAAACTGAACTGTAAACTAAGCAGATGGCATGGCATTTAGTATAGTGGTCTCAAAGCTGGAGCCACTAGGCCATAGACCAGATTGTTGGTCTACACTTGATGGGCTGATCAAAGCTGTAAACTGCTGCTGCTGTTTCATCTTCTTCTCCTTCTCCTTCTCCTTCTCCTCCTCCTCCTCCACCACCACCACTGACAGAGTCAGTCTGGTGTAGCGGTTAAGAGTGCGGACTCTGATCTGGGAGAACCTGGCTTGATTCTCCACTCCATCCCATGCAGCTGCGTGTGTGACCTTGGGTCAGTCACATGTTCTCTCAGAGCTGTTCTCTCAAGAGCAGTCCTCAAAACAGCTTTGTTGTGGGGAGGGGGAGGGAAAGGGTGTCTCTTGTGGGGAGGGGAAGGGAAAGGGGATTGCACACCACTCTGAGACTCCGGGTATTATCTGTTGCTTCAGACCAACACAGCGTTTTGTTGTTCAGTCGCACAGTCGAGTCCGACTCTTCGCGACCCCATGCACCAGAACACGCCAGGCCTTCCTGTCACAGCTACCCACCTGAATATAACTGCCAGTCGTTTTTCTTGGATGACATGTGAGAGCTAGTGCTCAGAGAGAGAGAGAAACTGTTTCCTTGATTCATTATGACCGATTTCACACAAGAGCTCTGCCACGATCGTGCCTCCCTTTGCCCCACTTCTATTGGCCAATTTCCCACTTGAAGCCGTGCAGCCGCATTTTGACCCGCGGCTTCGCCCGATTTCCTCCGCGGTTTCGCAATCCCGTTTTTTGAGGATCCTCTGTTTCTGTTTTTGAGGACCCTCAAAAAATGGGATCACGAAACCGTGGGGAAAATCGGGCAAAGCCGCGGGTTAAAATGTGGCTGTGCGGCTTAGAGTGGGAAATTGACCAATAGAAGCGGGGCAACGGGAGGCGCGACCGCAGCGCAGCTCTTGTGTGAAATCGGTCTATGTCTGTTGCAATCTGAATTGATCCTGTCTTGCTACAAACCCTTTCTTGTCTAAACTAAAAACCTTCCACATCAAGTCTTTTCTTAGAGGGAAAATGCATCAAGTTTCTCGTCGTTTTGGTTGCCCTGATATGGATTTCTCTGCCACTTCTTGCAGGGCTGGATTTAGAGGCACGTGGCCCAGTGTTTAGGGTGACTACAGTCTGAGAGACCTAGGTCCCAATCCCCCCATAGCCACGAAACTCAGTGGGTGACCTTGGGCCAGTAAAGCTCAGGAATGAGAGAATCACGTATGAGCTCACAGGAAGAATGTTGGAATAAAAATGTACCGAACAGATAGCGACATGAAGCTGTCTTCTACTGAATCAGACCCTTGGCCCGTCAAGATCAGTATTGTCTACTCAGACCGGCAGCTGCTCTCCAGGGTCTCAGGCAGAGGTCTTTCCCCTCACCCACTGCCAGATCTTTTAACTGGAGATACTGGGGATTGAACCTGGGACCTTCTGCATACCAAGCAGATGCTCTACCTCAGGGGTGTCGAACTCATTTGTTATGAGGGACGGATCTGACATAAATCAGACCTTGTTGGGCCAGGCCATGTGTGTCATAAAATGTAATGCTAGATAGCAGAGATATAAACTTTATAAAAAAGGACACATACACAAAGGGTTTTTTTTACTTAAAATAAAAACATGCTTAAAACATCAGCACTCTTGTAATATTTTATTTATTTAGCAGTGTCTAATCACTGACACCTCTTGCTCTGAATTATTGCAACAAAATGCCTGTGCTGTTGCAATCTCGAGTATGCTGTTCAGGTGTGTATCTGTAAGCTGCAAACCTACGATGACGCAGCAGCAGCAGAACTGGAAGAAGAAGCAGAAGACAGCCAGTTCCACTGTGGACCTGATAGAAACCCTCCGGGGGCCTCATCCGGCCCCCGGGCAGCACATTTGACACCCCTGATCTACCTTCTGCAGTACTATTTGGCAGATTTTCTCAGTTGCCAGTGCAGGAGCGATATTGTCCGTGTTCAGGAAAAGTGATTGAATCTGTTTCACATATTCTCCTGCACTGTGAAAAAAAGATTGCAATGAATTATTCCATTCCTCTCTAAATTCATACCACTGAAGTATGATATGGACTGTAGGTCTGAAGTACTCTGGAAATGTCCCTTAGAATGTACACAAAAATCTGTAACTTATGCGGTAGTAGAGTTCTGTACCATAGCAATTAGAAAGCGGAAACGTTTGGAATTCTCGTTAACAACAGTTTTTCTGAGCTCCGAGTTTTATGAGTATTAGATGGTTTTAAGGGATGTTTTGATCTTATGCCGGTTTTTGACCGTAATAAACATTGACTGACTGACTGACTGAACCTGGGACCTTCTGCATGCCAAGCAGATGCTCTACCACTAAGCCACAGACCCTCCACAGCTAGGGTTTCCAACCTCCAGGTGGGGCCTGGAGATATTCTAAAATTGTAATTCAACGCCAGACTGCAGAGATCAGTCCCCTGGGAAGAAATGGCTGCTTCGGAGGGTGGATTCTATGGGGTGGTATTTATGGGGTGGATCCCTCCCCAAACTCCATCCTCCCCATGCTCCGCCCCCAAATCTCCAGGAATTATTTGATCCAGAGTTGGCAACCTTGCAAGATAGCTGAGATTCAGTGTGGTAGTGTGCTGAACTTTGACCACACAGAGACCTGAGTTCCATCCTCAGATCTGGCCCACAAGGTCTGTGGGTGACCTTGGACAAGACACACACCTCACAGAGCTGTTGTGAGAATAAAAGAAAGAAGAAGAAGAGATTGGATTTATACCCCCGCCCTTCACTACCCAAAGGAGTCTTAGAGCGGCTTACAAACTCCTTTCCCTTCCCCTCCCCACAACAGACACCCTGTGAGGTCGGTGGGGCTGAGAGAGCTCTGACAGAAACTGCTCTTTTTCAAGAACAGCTCTTGTCAGAACTATGGCCTGTCCAAGGTCATCCAGCAGCTGCGAGTGGAGGAGTGGGGAATCAAACCTGCTTCTCCCAGATTAGAGTCCCGCGCACTTAACCACTACACCAAACTGGCTCTCAAACTGGAAATCAACCCTGACTGTTCCCTGGAAGGCCAGAGACTGAAGCTGAAGCTCAGATACTTTGGCCACCAGATAAGAAGGGAGCACTCCCTGGAGAAGACCCTGATGCTGGGAAAGATTGAAGGTCAAAGAAGACGGGGACGGCAGAGGACGAGATGGCCAGACAGTGTTATCGAGGCAACGAACATGAAATTGAGCAGACTCCGGAGGATGGCGGAAGACAGACGGGCATGATGTGGTCCATGGGGTCGCGAAGAGTCAGACTCGACTGTGTGACTGAACCACAGCAAGGATTAGGAGTAACAATGTGTCAAGCCCACAACAACGAAACTTGCACGTTGTTTTTTGTTTTGTCTTGCTTTTGTTCACTACCGTATGAAAGGCATGCAATTTTGTCTTATCAAGGCTGCGCGGGTGATCTTTGAAAAAGCTATTCAAAACTGAACAAATAACAGACAGCATCGACAATGTCTCTTGCCTGGCCTGCCAGACCTGGTCCTACGAAATCTTTCCTTTAAAAAAAAATGGGCTGAAGCCAGAGCTCTAAATGTGACTGGGCCACAGCTTTATATAAAGCACTGTGATATTTGCTTTTGACAATCTCTGTTCTAATAACTCCTGGGACTGAAGGGGCCAGTTCTACCGCAAAAGCATTCAGGCAGCTTTCCCCTCTGACCTCACTAATCTGTCCAGGAAGTTTAACACCCCATTTCAACCCTTAAGAGCCTTGTAAGGGATCCAGCCCAACCTCCTGCTCGGGGCAGGAAATACAAAGACCACCTTCATAGCTGTCCTCTGAAGCCATTCCACTTTTTAAGAACATAAGAGAAGCCAATGTTGGATCAGGCCAATGGCCCGTCCAGTCCAACACTCTGTCACACAGTGGCCAGAAATACCAGGTGCCATCAGGAGGTCCAGCAGTGGGGCCAGGACACTAGGAGCCCTCCCACTGTTGCCCCCCGCAAACACCAAGAATACAGAGCATCACTTGCCCCAGACTGAGAGTTCCTATCTATACCTTGTGGCTAATAGCCACTGATGGACCTCTGCTCCATATAAGAACATAAGAGAAGCCAGTGTTGGATCAGGCCAATGGCCCATCCAGTCCAACACTCTGTGTCACACAGTGGCCAAAAAGAGGCCATCAGGAGGTCCAGCAGTGGGGCCAGGACCCTAGAAGCCCTCCCACTGTTGCCCACACTCCCCCAAGCACCAAGAATACAGGGCATCCCTTGCCCCAGACCGAGAGTTCCTATCTATACCTTGTGGCTATACCTCATTCTTAAAGCAAAGTGTCCAGAATCGGACACAGGACTCCAGATGAGGTCTGAAAAGCACCAAGTAAAGGAGAAATATCCTCTCATGATCTGGATCCTAGGCTGCTATGAATGCAGCCTAAAATCACATTCGCCTCTTTTGCAGCTGCATCACGCTGCTGGTTCATATTCAGTATGTGTTCTACCGCAATCCTAAACTCCTTTCCCCCTGTCAAACGTGGTACACCCCATTGAGTCATCCATAGCATGGTCTATGGAAGGGCTATCCATTTTCATTTGCTCTCTCAGAAAGTGGCCAGTACCCTAAGGGCAGTGGCCTGCCAGATTGCACGTGCATATGCTGGGGGAAGCAGGATTATACCCCTAATGCTCAGATGCTCAGATTCCCCTTTGCATATGTCATTTTGATCGGGGGGGGGGGCTTAGCAATTCTTAGAATCATAGAGTTGGAAGGGACCTCCAGAGTCATCCAGTCCAACCCCATGAACAATGCAGGAAATTCACAGATACCTCTTGATATGTGCACGTTCTGTTCCATCTAGGCATGCAACTGCTGTGCGGTATAATGGTTCAAGTGTCAGACTTGGCTCATGGAGACACAGGTTTGAGTCCCCACACTGCCTTGGAAGCTCGCTGGGTAGCCTTGGGCAACACTCTCAGCCTCACCTACCTCACAGGGTTGTTGTGAAGGTCAAATGGAGGAAAGGAGAATGACACTAATTGCTTCAGACCCCCATACACACTGGGGGGAAATGGGAGTATAAACAAAGTCAATACTAGGGTTGCCAGGTCTGGGTTGGAAAACACCTGGAGACTTTGGGGGTGGTGGGCGGGGTTTGGGGAGGGTAGGGGCCTCAGCAGGGTACAAGGCCAATAGTCCACCCTTCAAAGCAGCCACTTTCTCCCGGGGGAGCTGATCTCGGTCAGCTGGTGATCAGCTGTAAACGCGGGAGGCCTCCAGGCCCCACCTGGAGGCTGGCAACCCCAGCCGATACCTACATCAGATCGTTTTTTGCCGGACAGTGGCAAGAAATCACAATGGACAGTGGCAAGAAATCACAATGGAGAAAAGGAACCGGAGGAATGTCTGTTTAATGGGGAATGGAGCCAAATGAATAATTCCTCCCTTTTTCCTTTGCTTTGGGAAAAGACAAAGTAACTGTGGGTGGGTTTGGGTTCCCCCCCCCCAAGTCATTTTTTCTGATGTTCTGCATTCTTCTCAAAAGCATAGCCTTGGGAAATGGGCGACTGCATCTCTTTTGTCAGGGGGATGCTTTTTTAAAAAAAAAATGTGCTTGGCCTACACACAGCCTTGGCAGACGCTTGCTGAACAAATAAGGTGACCCACTTCCCGAGCTGTTTACAGAGGTCCCCTTCGCAAGTGCGGGGCTCCTTGCCTCGGAGAAGAAGCATCTCAAGCAGATACTTATGCGCTTTCATCTCCCCCCACCCACCCCCACCCAAGTCAACATCCACTCCAAGGCGTAATGTATCCTTGATCTTTCCGAGGCAACTCAAAGTCGATGGATCCAATTAGGAACATCAGAGATCTTTCCGAGGCAACGCAAAGTCGATGGATCCAATTAGGAACATCAGAGTTTTTGAGCTTCCCCCCCCCAGCTCCCTCCAAGTTGGAAGGGGGGCAGGAGACAGAGTTCTGGGAAGAAGAAGAAGAAGAAGAAGAAGAAGAAGAAGAAGAAGAAGAGGAAGAGGAAGAGGAAGAGGAAGAGGAAGAGGAAGAGGAAGAGGAAGAGGAAGAGGAAGAAGAAGAGGAGGAGATTGGATTGATACCCCACCCTTCACTACCCGAAGGTATCTCAGA
>NW_015177086.1:96068-100305 GCF_001447785.1 Gekko japonicus | reverse complement strand
CTCTGACAGAAACTGCTGTTTTTTCAAGGACAGCTCTTCTCAGAACTGCCGCTTGCCCAAGGTCATCCAGCAGGTGCAAGTGGAGGAGTGCGGAATCAAACCCAGTTCTCGCAGATTAGAGTCCTTGCACTTAACCACTACACAGAAGAAGAAGAGGAGGAGGAGGAGGAGGAGTAAATTAACAGAGGTTGCACAGCCTCAGAGCTGGGGCGTTATCACATGAACACATGAAATGGCCTTATACTGAATCAGATCCTTGGTCCATCAGTGTTGTCTGGATCAATGTATATGTATCTGCAGAAATTTGGTAGAGGACCTTCCCCATTATGTCTTAAATTGTCCTCTATACCTAGAGCCCAGGGGAAAATTTCTTGCCACCATTTTATTTATTCCTTGTCTGACTCCGATAAATTAGCCTATATACTATCAGACACCGACCCTTTTATATCTAGCAGGATGGCACTTTTTGCTCTGGCAGCAAACAAGATCAGAGCAAATCTCGCAAGAAAACACATAAATAACTGACCAATTGAAATTGTTAGATTTTAGGGATGTATACATTTTAGAAGACCCTGATGCTGGGAAAGATTGAAGGTCAGAGAAGACGGGGATGGCAAAAGATGAGATGGTTAGACAGATAGATGCAACTAACATGAAGTTGAGCAAACTTCAGAGGATGGAGGAGGACAGGAGGGCCTGACGTGATCTGGTCCATGGGGTCGCGAAGAGTCGGACTCGACTATGCAACTGAACAACAACAAATACATTTTAAGTTTGTATGTTTTACATTGGATTTGTATATTTCTGATTTTATTGCAAATGGATTCTAAAGGCCTTTGGCCATATACAATAAACTTACTCTACAGTCTACTCAGACTGGCAACAGCTCTCCAGGGAGTCAGGCAGAGGTCTTTCACATCACCTACTTCCTGGTCCTTTCACCTGGAGATGCCGGTATTGTCTACTCAAACTGGCAGTGGCTCTCCAGGGTCTCAGGCTGAGGCCTTTCCCATCACCTACTGCCTGATCCTTTCAACTGGAGATGTCGAGGATTGAACCTGGGACCTTCTGCATGCCAGAAGAGAAGGACAGGGACGTCAGCAGGAGCCAGTTTGGTGCAGTGGTTAAGTGTGCGGGCTCTAATCTGGGAAAACCAGGTTTGATTCCCCACTCCTCCACTCACAGCTGCTGGATGACCTTGGGCAAGCCATAGTTCTGTCAGAGCTGTCCTTGAAAAGAGCAGTTTCTGTCAGAGCTCTCTCAGCCTCACGTACCTCAGAGTCTGTTGTGGGGAGGGGAAGGGAAAGGTGATTGTAAGCCACTCTGAGACTCTGAGTGAAGAGTGGGGTAGAAACCCAATCTCCTCCTCCTCCTCTTCTCCTTCTCCTTCTTCTTCTCCTTCTCCTTCTTCTTCTTCTTCTTCTTCTCCTTCTTCTTCTTCTCCTTCTTCTTCTCCTTTTCCTTCTCCTTCTCCTTCTTCCTCTGCAATGCCACAGAGTCCACCTTCCAAAGCAGGGATTTTCTCAGGGGGAACGGATCTTGGTCATCTGGAGGTCAATTGTAACAGCGGGTGATCTCCAGGTGCCACCTGGAGGTTGGCAGCTCTAACCATTACACACTAGCCAAAGCAAGCAGTCTGACACGGAACCTTTGGAACAGGTCATTCCTGGATGTCCTGTCCCAGACTCTTGTTGCGCCAGGAGTGACAGTCCAGAGGGAGGAACGCACCAACCAGAAAGGTGGCTACACCGGGACGTAGATTCATTCATAGCTAGAGAGCATTTCTTGATGAGCAGCCAAGCTGGAATCGGAGGTTTTAAAGGCAGCAGGGCAGCCAGGTGATTTTATACACTGGACTTAATAGTCTCATTCAGGGGTCATTTTGTAGAAAAAGAGGTGCAGGAGCTCATTAGCATAACTCATTAGCAAAACTTATTTGCATATGACACGCCCCCCTGACATCACCGGAAGTGTGTCTGAAGGCAACACCCACCGCTCAGGCTCCACTGGACTGCTTTGGATTGCTAGCTATTGGGGGGTTGGGGAACGTGCAGATCTGTCCTTGCAGAGGAGGGAGAGCTTGTACCTGAATAAAACTTGGTCTTAAAGGTGCCACTGGAGTGTTTTGAACCAGGGAGAGGGGGGAGGGCTCTGCAATTTACATGGCTGCTTCTTGCTCTGACTGAGGGCTGCTGGGAGCAGGAGGCGGGGCTTCTTGCATGGGCTCTTTACTGTCAGAACTCGCTCCTGCAGGGAATGACCCCTGGTCTCATTCCTCTTCGCTCCATCATGAGGCCTGACTGGTTGGAGAGAGAGGCTGCTCAGGCTTTTGGCTTCACACTGTCGATGGGGCAGCCAAGAGGAGAGAATATTTTTGCCGTGTCACCCCCAGCCATCCCTTTTCATTCCCCCCACACCCAGTGTATTCTGAGAACTGTCGAATCCAGAATGCCTGCTCCTAACTGTCATGCATGCTGGGAAATCCACTGCCACAATGCACCGGTACTGCCGCTTCCTTTCCCTGTGAGCACATTTGGGAAATTTTAGTCCAAAAAAATGCCTGATACGTAACATCAAGTGTTTTCAGGGTTGCCAGCTCTGGGTTGGGAAATTCCTGGAGATTTGGGGGGACGTGGGGCTCGGGGAGGGACCTCAGTGGGGTACAATTCCATATTTATGTATTTATTTCATTAGGCTTATACACCGTCCTACCTGTGAGCAGGCTCAGGGTGGAGCACAACAAATTCAAATAAAATACATAACGGCCCCCCTCACACGGGCCAGATAACGTGCGGGGGGGGGGAGGCATGGCTATTTGTGCCGCCGCAATTTAATCTGCCACTACCTGATCCGACGCTGCGGCGGCGGACCGGGGTTGTTTCTGGCGGCGCATGTTTCCGGCACGCTTCAACGCGGCAAGAAGAGCACGCTGAAGCGATCAGACGGAGGAGGTCTGTCTGCGGCCCGTCGCAAGCTTTTGATAGTGGGTTTTCACAGGAGCTGCGGTGGCTCAAGTGGTTAAGACGCTGAACTGCAGGCTGTGGAAGGTCAGTAGTTCAGTAGTTTGAGGCCCAGGTGCCGCATGACGGCGTGAGCTCCCGTCTCTAGTTCCAGCTCCTGCCAACCTAGCAGCTCGAAAGCAAGAAATTGCAAGTAGATAAATAGGTACCAATTCGGTGGGAAGGTAACAGCGTTCCGTGCGCCTTGGTGTTTAGTCATGCCGGCCACATGACCACGGAAACGTCTTCGGACAGCACTGGCTCTTCGGCTTTGAAACGGAGATGAGCCTTTAAAGACCAACAAAGGTTTATTCAAGGTATGAGCTTTCGTGTGCATGCACATTTTGTCAAATACATTGGAAAGGAAGCTAAGATTTCAGACTTATAGATACAGGCTTATACTTATAGATATAGTTTGAAATCTAGCTTCCTTTCCAATGTATTTGACGAAGTGGGCATGCACCCGAAAGCCTTGAATAAACCTTTGTTGGCCTTCAAGGTGCCACTGGACTCAAACTTTGTTCTACGGCTTCAGACCAGCACGGCTGACCACCTGTGTTGGGTGATAGTGAGATACTGAAAAATGGTATTTAGCAGAGATAAGATAGTCCAGCAGAGCCAGAGTGAAATAATTCAGACAGAGAGTCCATGTGTGATTAAAATATAAAGTTTTTTACTAAATTCTAGCATGGGAAGGGTAACTGGGATGAAAATAACAACAGAGCTAAATCGGCTACATCCTTACTCTGCAAAGACAAAAGTAGAAGAGAGAGAGTATGGCTACTCTTCTTGTTTCTTCAGAACACCAAACAAAGATGGGAAGAGAAGCCATTAAATGGTAATATACCTTGACACTTTAGTCCCAATCAAATTCCTGGATCAGGGAGAAAATTCACGGGCTTCCTACAGCTAAAGAACATTGGTTACATGAGAAACATGTGACTTCCTGTGCGTAACATAAACAAACATTTAACCCTAGATATACTGAGTGTTTTCAACTTGTAATACCCGACAACCTGGAACTATCTCCATGAAAACTTCGGTTAATCAAATTGACTTTTTTTTTAGGAGGCGGGCTCTAGATTCGAATTTGTGCACTGGGATTCAACTTTATATCTTGTTCCGATCATCCCCCAGAACAACTCCACAGAACAGCATGGCTCCTTCTCCCCTCCCCGTCCCCACTTCTCCCCTCGCCATTTGCGCAGGAGTCCTCGGGGAAGAAGAGGAGGAAGCCA
>NW_015177086.1:90433-95870 GCF_001447785.1 Gekko japonicus | reverse complement strand
CTCCTCTTATTTGGATTTGTACCCCCATACAATTAGCCTTGTGGATTCATTTCCCTTTGTTTCACGTTAATTACTCGCCACTTGGCACAGACCGACTCCGCCCCCTCCTTTTGAAATAAATTTCTTAAAAAGAGGGGGAGAGAGAGAGAGACAAAGTAGAATCCTTCAGGCCTGGGGCCCCCCTCTTTATATATTTATTTTTAACACTCCCTTCCACGACAGCTGGACGTAGAAAAGCTCAGCCTTGGAGTGTCGAAAGCCCATTAGCTGTGCCCACTAATTTAATGAGGCCCCGCCGCCTTAGGAAGGGGTGGAGGGTTTCTCCTCCCAGAAGTGTGGCAGGGCCCTTTTGTGATTCTAATCCACTTTGGAGTTTATGGAAGGGTTCCAGGCCCGACAGCTAAGACCCCGCTTTTGAGGCAGAGGACAAAAGCAAAACTGTGTCGGTGCCAAGGCAGGAGATGGGGGTGGGGGGAGAGACATCTCCGCACTCAGCAGCCGCCCGGGCACACCGGCATGCCGCGGATTTGCAGAAGGTGTTTGGTGCTGTGAACCCACAAGATTGGCAGGCGCCCCGGGGCATAACCACCAGTTGCGGAGACCACATGGCCTTAGCCTCTCCCCCACACACACACACACACACATACACACACTGCCAACTAGCCCTCAAGCAGCAAGAGACACATGGTGTCAGGGATGGGGGAAGAAGGTAGCGATAGCCACAACATTTAATAGACGCTATGACACCCCTTCTTCACATCTGACTGGCAGATCGTGTTTAGGGTGTTCTCCAAATCTGGTCCAGAGATAGGCCCGTCTGTCCAGGAAGTCTCTCCAGAAATGAGATTCGAGGCCAGTAGCACCTTAGAGAGAAACAAGATTTCCCGGGTATAAGCTTTCAAGAGTCAGGAGAATGGAGATCTATCAGCCTTTCCATCGAGGTTGTATGGGATGATGGATCTTCTTTCTCATTTGTATCTGACGAAGGGAGATTTGACTCCCGGAAGCTTTTGCTTCTCTTACCTTCTTACGCAGAGGTCCACCAGCGGCTATTAGCCACAAGGTATTGATGGAACACTCTGTCTGGGGCAGTAATGCCCTGTATTCTTGGTGCTTGGGGGGACAACAGTGGAAGGGCTTCTGGAGTTCTGGCCCCGCTGGCGGACCTCCTGATGGCCCCTGGGTTTTGGCCACTGTGTGACACAGAGTGCTGGACTGGATGGGCCATTGGCCTGATCCAGCATGGCTTCTCTAATTTTCTTATATGGAGCAGAGGTCCATCAGTGGCTATTAGCCACAAGATACAGGTGGAACACTCTGTCTGAGGCAGTGGTGCTCTATATTCTTGGTGCTTGGGGGGGCAACAGTGGGAGGGCTTCTGGAGTTCTGGCCCTGCTTGTGAGCTTTCTGATGGCACCCAGGTTTTGGCCACTGTGTGATGGATTGGATGGGTCATTGGCCTGATCCAACATGGCTTCTCTGATGTTATGTTCTTACACCCTGAAAATGTTATTGGTCTTTAGGGTTGTACAGGACTTGGATCTGCTGTACTACTGCAGACCAACAGGGCTACCCAGGGCTACTCCAGAAACTGACATCAGAAGTGCAGATCCCGAAAGGATCTCTGAGGAAAAAGATGAACCACCAGACTCCAAACCTGGATGGAGCACCTCAAAATCCAAAACAGGCCAGCAGCCATCCAAAGCAATTGGTATTCATGGTCTCCCACAGATATGGCAAAGGTCACATTCAGAGGCACTCATCCTCTGAATCCCAGAGCCAGGAGGCAACATTGGGGAGAGCCTCAGCCTCTATGCCCTGTTGTTGGCCCTCCAGAGGAACTGGTTGGCCACTGTGTGAGACAGGAGGCTGGACTAGATGGACTACTGGTCTGATCCAGGAGGGCTCTTCTGATGTTCTTATGAAGGCCTCAGCCTCTCTGCCCTGTTGATGGCCCTCCAGAGGAACTGGTTGGCCACTGTGTGAGACAGGAGGCTGGACTAGATGGACTACTGGTCTGATCCAGGAGGGCTCTTCTGATGTTCTTATGAAGGCCTCAGCCTCTCTGCCCTGTTGATGGCCCTCCAGAGGAACTGGTTGGCCACTGTGTGAGACAGGAGGCTGGACTAGATGGACTACTGGTCTGATCCAGGAGGGCTCTTCTGATGTTCTTATGAAGGCCTCAGCCTCTCTGCCCTGTTGATGGCCCTCCAGAGGAACTGGTTGGCCACTGTGTGAGACAGGAGGCTGGACTAGATGGACTACTGGTCTGATCCAGGAGGGCTCTTCTGATGTTCTTATGAAGGCCTCAGCCTCTCTGCCCTGTTGATGGCCCTCCAGAGGAACTGGTTGGCCACTGTGTGAGACAGGAGGCTGGACTAGATGGACCACTGATCTGATCCAGCAGGGCTCTTCTTACATTCTTAAAGTGGAGCCATGAGTGCTGTCTTCAAATATTACTCATGCGTAAGCAGAGCAGATTAGTTTCTTTTGCTCCCAAAGTCAAGACTAGAACTAATGGGTTAAAATTACCCTGTAGATTTCAGCTAAATATTAGAAGCTTTCAAATGGTAAGACCTATTCATCAGTGGAACAGGCTCAGAAAGCGGTGGACTCTCCTACACTGGAGGTCTTTAAACTGAAGACCGGTGGCCTTGGGGAGAATAGTGGCATAGTCCTGCACTGTCAGGGAAAATACTGGCATAGTCCTCCACTGAGCAGATGGCCTCCAAAGTCCCTTCCAACTCTAAATCTCTATGATTTTCCTGTTTTGAAATCTGAACACCTCCTCCTGTCTCGGTTTAGGCAATTTCACCTTCTTTGACGGGTCCTAAGTAACATTTGGAAAATAAGCTGAATTTGCTAGTTTCAGACGAAGTACTTTGGAAGGCAACTCCATTTCTCTGCAATCCAATTAAAAAAGAAAGAAAACGCACACTTCAGGCGCAGAGTTGCTGAATCGTTCGGTCTCCTTAAATACAAGACCTCAGCTGATTTCAAGTCAATTATAATTATTCTTCTTTCTCCCGACTTTCTAGATGGCCCAGATCGGACAAGCGGGCAAGTCGTTTTTACAAACGAAGACCAACTCTGCAAAACTCGAGCACCCAACCTTGGATTGCCAACCTCCCACTATTACTATCGGTCTACAGGCAACCAAGTTCTGTTCCACTGGAGGAAATGGCTGCTTTGAAAGGTGGACTCTGTGGCATTATATCCTGATGAGGCCCCTCCCCCTCCCAAACCCCACCCTCCCCAGGCTCCACCCCCCAAAAAATCTCCAGGTATTTCTCAACTCAGTTCTGACAACCTTATGCTGAAACCCAATGCTAGAGGCTAGTAAAAATTGTGTCTACATGGCAATCCATTTTGAGAATGATAGTCAAAATACCCCGTTAAGCACTACAGTCCTTTGGAGCAGCAGGTGAAAGCCACCCTCCGACACAGAACGGAACCGATTGATTTCAAAGGGGCTGAAGCATGCTAAACTCTGTGTTGGATCGTGGCCAAAGGATCCCAGGGGCAAAATAAAATAAACACCAGTTTGGTGTAATGGTTATGAGCTGCGGACTCTAATCTGGGAGAACCGGGGTTGATTCCCCACTCCTCCACATGCAGCCAGCTGGGTGACCTTGGGTCAGTTACCCAGTTCTATCAGAGCTGTTCTCTCACGAGCAGTTGAAAGAGCTCTCTCAGCCCCACCTACCTCTCAGGGTGTCTGTTGTGGGGAGGGGGAGGGGAAGGAGATTCGACTCTAAGTGAAGGGCAGGGCATAAATCTAATCTCCTCTTCTCTCGTCTTCTTTCAGTCTAACCAACCTCACAAGGTTATAAGGATAAAATGTAGGAAAGGAGAAAGATGTAAGTGGATTTGGGTCTCCACTGGGGGAAAAGGTGAGGTTTAAATGAAGTAAAAGCTTCCCCTTCCAGTGAAGAGTCCAACCCTAAAAGCCAACCTGGGTCTAGCTGGTACCACTTTGAACACAGGAACTTCTCTTATACTCAGGGGTCATTTCCTGCAGGAGCACACAGGAGTGGAGCTCTGGCAGTAAAGAGTCCAGGGGGCGGGCATATGCAACAAGCCCCACCCCCTGCTCCCAGCAGCCCTCAGTCAGAGCAAGAAGCAGCCAGGTAAGATGCAGAGCTCCCCCTGGCCCCCTGGTCCAAAACAGTCCAGTGGCACCTTTAAGACCAAGTTTTATTCAGGCACAAGCTCTCCCTCCTCTGTGAGGACAGATCTGCACACACCCCCCCAACAGCTAGCAATCCAAAACAGTCCAGTGGCTCCTGAGTGGTGGGTGTTGCCTTCTGACACACTTCTGGTGATGTCAGGGGGTGTGGCATACGCTAATGAGTTATGCTAATGAGCTCCTGCACCTCTTTTTCTACGAAGTGACCCCTGCTTATACTGAACCAGACCCTTGGTCCAACAAAGTCAGTATTGCCTACTCAGACTGGCAGCTGCTCTCCAAGGTCTCAGGCAGAGGTCTTTCACATCACCTCCTGCTAGCTCTTTTCATTGGAGACACCAGGGATCGAACCTGGGACCTGCTGCATGCCAAGCAGACACTCTGCCACTGAGCCACAGCCCCTCCCGAATCACGTGACACTTGGAATGCTGCAAGGTGTCAGCTGATTGAAAGAACGTGACTACGGAAGGATGAAATGGCTGTGTGAATGAGCCAGGTTAACAGTCTGCCAGGTTAACAGATGCTATGGATTTCTTTGCCTCCCTGGGTAATAAAATTAGCAGCCAGAGTGTTTGACATGATCTGGAGAGATCTGGGTTTGAATTGTGCTCAGGTGACTGATCTGCCAGTCGCATTCCCCCAGCATAGCCACAGAGTTATGAGGAAGAAAATTAGTATAATCCCATGCATGGACACCCCACGGAACTGCTTGCAAGAAAGATGAGATATAAATATGTAGAGTCCGGAGGATCATTTAGAAAGGAGGAGTCAGATCGCAATGTCCGCCTCTAACACCTCCTTAAAGAACTTTGTTCTCACCTGCCTAGGGTCACCGACCCCAAGCTGGAAAAATCCTAGATATTGGGGGGGAGGGTCCCCTGGAGAGGTCAGGGTTTGGGGAAGGGAGGGATTTAGAGGATATAATGCCATAGAGCAGGGGTGTCAAACATGCTGCCCGGGGGCCGAATCAGGCCCCCGGAGGGCTTCTCTCAGGCCCGCAATGGAACCGTCTGTCTTCTGCTGCTTCTTCCAGTTCTGCTGCTGCTGTGTCATTGTAGGTTTGCAGCTTACAGATACACACCTGAACCGCATACTCAGGATTGCAACAGCACAGACGTCTTGATGCAATAATTCAGAGCAAGAGGTGCCAGTGATCAGACACTGTTAAATAAACAAAATATTGCAAGAGCGCTGATGTTTTAAGCATGTTTTTATTTTAAGTAAAAAAAAAAAAAACCATTTGTGTTT
>NW_015177086.1:89397-89824 GCF_001447785.1 Gekko japonicus | reverse complement strand
CCCCCCCCCCCCACGAGCCAATAAACCAACCATTTATCCGTCACCCCAACCAGGAACGTTGTTGGTTTTTTAAAAAATCCGGCTTTCCTGGAAAACACCTTGCTCTCTGCGCTGAACAGCCCCCATGGTTGAACTCTCAGAGGGTCCTGTTAATAGGTTAATGAGACCTCCAGTCTGCTTTTGTGGAAGGGCCCGGCGCCCTAAGATAAAACACTACCCTTGCACCGCGAGGGAGGCCCGGCCTCTTCATGACCGAGCGCCATTCATTCCTAGTACACAAGAGCCCGCAAATTTAATAAGCAGAATCCATTTCAGCCTCATGCTCTGCCATGGCAACAGAGAACACTGCTTTGGGGACCGGGGTGGGGGGGGGGGGGATGATGATGCATGGAGCGGGCGGGGCGGGGGGGGGGGGGGCGTGAGGCCG
>NW_015177086.1:69169-88821 GCF_001447785.1 Gekko japonicus | reverse complement strand
TGTGCCCGCCCCCTGGGCTCTTTACTGCCGGAGCTCCACTGCTGTGTGCTCCTGCAGGAAATGACCCCTGACTATTACTATATAGGGATAGCAGCACTTTGGAGGTTTGTTTCCTTCTTTCAAGTGTCTTTAGCCAATAATAATAATAATAATAATAATAATAATAATAATAATAATAATAATAATAATAATAATAATAATAATAATAATAATAATAATAATAATAATAATAATAATAATAATAACAACAACAACAACAACAACAACAATATAATCTACTACTATATAGGGATAGCAGCACTTTGGGGGTTTGTTTACTTCTTTCAAGTGTATTTATCCCATTATTATTGTTATTGTTATTATTATTATTATTATTATTATTAACTACTGTTAACACTACTACTACTACTACTACTACTACTACTACTATTACTTATAGTTTGTCTTTCTGTCTTGCATAAGGTGAGAGCCAGCGTGGTGTAGTGGTGGAAGTGCCACACTGGGATCTGAGTTGACCCAGGTTCGAATCCCCACTTTGCCATGGAAGTTCGTTGGGTAACCTTGGGCCCGTTGCACACTCTCAGCCTAAACAACCTCACAGGGTTGCTGTGAGGATAAAACAGAGAAGAGGAGAATGATTACTGTGTATTTTAGAGTTGTTTTAAATATCTGTTAAAGGGGGGGAGGAGGAGGAGATTGGATTTGTACCCCGCCCTTCACTCGGAGTCTAAGAGCGGCTTACAATCTCCTTTCCCTCCCCCTCCCCAAAACAGACACCCTGTGAGGTGGGTGGGGCTGAGAGAGCTCTTTCAAGGACTGCTCCTGAGAGAACAGCTCTGAAAGAATGTGTGACTGACCCAAGGTCACACCAGCAGCAGCATGTGGAGGAGGAGTGGGGGGGACCGGTTCTCCCAGACTGGAGTCCATGCTCTTAACCACTACACCAAACTGGCTATTAACCTAATTTATTCTTGTTAACCACCCTGAACTTTGCAGTGCAGGGGAGGGCAGGTTATAAATTGAAGATATAAATAGATGAATGAATAAAATGATATAAGCGCCTTCGGGACCCAATTTGGGAGAAAGGTAATAAAGTAAATAAAGAAGTCCTATACAATCAACAGGGTGGGCTATCCAGTTCCGAGATTTATTTATCTGTTTTATTTACCTTATTTACGCCCAACCTTCCACACCAATGGGGACCCCTAAATGGTTTACATCATTCTCCTTTCCTCCCTTTTAACCTCACAACAGCCCTCCGAGGTAGGTTAGGCTGAGAGTGCGTGACTTCCTGGTCCAAGGTCGCCCAACAAGCTTTCGAGGCAGAGCAGAGATTTTAACCTGGGTCTCCCCACGCTCTGACCACACCACTGCATTGATTAACCATTACCCCCACAAAGAACTACATCATAGATTTGACAGAAGGAGAGTGTAACCCTCTAGAGCTATGCGTACCTTCCATTTTTAAGGCCCTGAAAGCTGAGAGTCAGTCTGGTGTAGTGGTTAGAGTGCTGGACTAGGAACTGGGAGACTCCAGGTTCAAATCCTTGTAGGTACAGTGTGAACAGCTGTGTCAGTTTGGTGTAGTGTAGCCAGTATGGTGTAGTGATTAAGTGCACGGACTCTAATCTGGGAGAACCGGGTTTGATTCCCCACTCCTCCACTTGCAGCTGCTGGATGACCTTGGGCAAGTCATAGTTCTGACAAGAGCTGTCCTTGAAAGGACAATTCTGGAAAGAGCTCTCTCAGCCCCACCTACCTCACAGATTATCTGTTGTGGGGAGGGGGAGCGAAAGGAGTTTGTAAGCTCCGAGTGAAGGGCAGGGTATAAATCCAATCTCTCCTTCTCCTTCGTCTTCTTCTTAGCACCGGAAAACACTAAGGACGTAGCCACTCCTCAGAACATAGGACTGGTTGTAGCCCTCGACTGAGCTTAGTAGCACGCTCAAGTTTCTTGCTGCATCATGCATAAAACAATCATTAGGCATATTATGGTAGCTTTAAAGTTACCATAAAATATGCTGTGACTTCACAGAATTGCCGAAAACGCCTAAAATGTTATTAGGCAAAGAATACAGTTTCCTTGCAATCTCAGTTTAAATTCACCAGAAAGAGAGAGAAAGAAATCTCCATTTCCTTTTTCTTTTTTTTTAAAAAAAGAAAACCAAGTTTCTAGCCCCGGTGAGAGCAAAGACATATTTAGAAGTCTGTAAATAATCTCTTCGCATCAAAGCTTCGAAGCCAGAGAGGCGGTCGGAACACGTTGCAGATGAGCCCCGCCCCGTGCCTCTTCACGGTGGAATAAATTATGCAAACATGCCAAACAGTAGAATAAATTATGCAAGTTTTTTTTAAAAAAAAAACAAACAAACCCCAATGATGCAGATTAGCTCAGTCTGCATCATTTACACACCCCGCCACTCTAGTTACTATAAATGATACAAAAGCGTGTTCCAAACAACATGTTTCTGGAAGAGCCGTCTCATAAACAGTGAGTGATTCATCAGTATTACCTTGCTGCAACGGAGCCTTACTGGAACAATTAGGCAGCAAAGAAGACAAGAGTCATTCATTTCTTTCTTTCCCCGTACCGTGACTTATACGGCCTGCCTTCCTCATTGTAAAAGGATATAATTATTAACACACCAAAGTCTCCCCTCCAGGGACGGGAGCAGGGCTACCAGCTCTGGGTTAGAAAATACCTGGAGACTTTGGGGGGTGGATCCAGGAGAGGGCGGGGCTTGGGGAGGGGAGGGGCCTCAGCATGGTACGGTGCCATAGAGCCCACCCTTCAAAGCAGCCATTTTCTCCAGGGGAGCTGATCTCTGTCAGCCGGAGATCAGTTGTAAAAGCGGGAGATCTCCAGGCCCCACCTGGAGGCTGGCACCCCCAGATGGGATCTACTTTGTCTGGGACACCTGGCAGAGGTGGTGGCTGGAAACCAGCAAGGCCTTGCTGATCAGGTTGCCAGGCTCCAGGAGGAAATCCCTGGGAGATTACAACTGATCTCCAGGCAACAGAGATCAGTTCACCGGGAGAAAATGGCCGCCATGGGAGGTGGACTCTAAGGCATTGAAGTCCCTCCCCTCCCCAAACCCCACCCTCCTCAGGCTCCACCCTTCAAATCTCTAAGTATTTCCCAACCCAGAGCTGGCAATTATACCCTATGGGGATGATCCCCATAAAGTATAATTGAGCCGAATAATTTCGGCAGTACCGATAATTCCCGAACCCCAGTATCTTACCGATACTGGGATTCAGGAATATCGGCAAATACCAATATTTTTCAAGTTTGGCGTATCCGAACTCGAAAAATACCGAATTATTTTTTGGTGCACACCCCTACTGGCAACCCTATGTGCTGGACACATTTACTTGGGGAAATGATTATGTGGGGATATTCCAAGATGTGTAATGTGACAAGAGACAATGCGCCATACTAGACTGAGTGCTGGACTAGGATTCTGGGAGAGCCGAGTTCAAATCCACACTTGTACAAAAGATACTTGCCGTGTGACCTTGGGCCCATTGCAAACTGTCAGCCTGGCCTACCTCCCAGGATTGTTGTGAAAGACTGGAGGCAGGGAGATTGATGCATCAAGCCACCTTGAGTGCCAGCTAGGGAGAAAAGGAAGATATAAAAACCCAGTTTGGTGTAGTGGTTAGGAGGGTGGACTCTAATCTGGGAGAACCGGGTTTGATTCCCCATGCCTGCTGGTGTGACCCTGGGTCAATCACAAGTTCTCTCAGAGCTGTTCTCTCAAGGGCAGTCCTCGAAAGAGCCCTCTCAGCCCCACCTGCCTCGCAGGGTGTCTGTTGTGGGGAGCGGAAGGGAAAGGAGATTGTAAACCGCTCTGAGACTCTTTCAGGTAGTGAAGGGCGGGGTATAAATCCAATCTCAATCTCCTTCAGGGCTCTTTTTGTGGCAGGAACTCCTTTGCATATTAGGCAACACACCCCTAATGTAAGCAATCCTCCAAGAGCTTACAGAGCTCTTCTTACAGGGGCTACTGTAAACTCTCGGAGGATTGGCTACATTAGGGGTGTGTTGCCTAATATGCAAAGGAGTTTCCTGCTACAAAAAGAGCCCTGCTTGGAAAGAGATGATTATTATTTATGTGGGGAAATGATTATGTGGGGATCTTCCAGAATGTGTAATCTGATGTTGTGAAAGAATGGAAGCAGCCGTTTAACCTGGGTGGGAAAAGCCAGATTATGGCAGCATCTACAGAGCCAGTGTGGTACAGAATAAAATCCTAGAATCATGGAGTTGGAAGGGGCCATACAGGCCACCTAGTCCAACCTTCCTGCCCAATGCAGGACCAGCCTACAGCATCTCTGACAAATATTCATCCAGCCTCTTCTCGAAAGCTGCCAGTGAAGGGGAGCTCACCACCTCCCTAGGCAGCTGATTATGTTTGTGAGCACCTGGTCCTGGATGCGGGAGATCGGAGTTCGAATCCATCCTTAGCTACCAAAGATATTGGATAACTTTGCTGTCTCTCAGTCTAGGCTACCGTGCAGGGTTCGTGTGAAGAGAAATGGGAGAGACGGGACCGTGGACCCCTCTGTGCAGTCCTTAGAGGAAGCCAGGAATTAAAAATATATATGTACATTGCAGCCCTACAACTGTACATCTTCACCCAAAGGAAGTCCTTCTTCACCCAAAGAGTGATGAACACATGGAATTCACTGCCACAGGAAGTGGTGATGGCTACAAGCATGGACAGCTTCAAAAGGGAATTAGATAGGCATATGGAGCAGAGGTCCATCAGTGGCTATTAGCCACAAGGTAGATTGAAGGTCAAAGAAGATGGGGACGGCAAAGGTTGAGATGGTTAGACAGTGTCATAGATGCAACGAACATGAAGGCCCCGGTCACACGCAAGGATTTGGGCCGGGAGAGTGGCGGATCGGATGCGCGGCAAATGGGCGCGATCCCATGGCAACATTTGGGAAGCATTGCCCGGCCGTCCCCGATCTGTCCCTCCCGCCCAAAACCCTGCACCAAAAAAGAACCACCTACCTGGGTGGTTCATCCGTGGGATCGCTGGCGCGTCCTTGCGCCGGTGCATCCCCGGCTCCTGACCGAACTGCGCATGTGTGAGCATGCGCAGTTCGCCAGCCTCCCGTTTCCACCATCACTTTCTCCCCCGCATCTGATCGTGCCGGGGAGCGACGGCGCCGCGGCTCAGGGGATCCATGGGATCCCGCCGCGGCGTCTCAACTTTGGTGCAGCTCAGATTAGCCGCACTTCGCCCATCGTTTTTCCTGCTGCGTGGCAGGGACCGAAGTTGAGCAAACGTCAGAGGACAGCGAAAGACCGGAAGGCCCCTGGCGTGATCTGGTCCATGGGGTCGCGAAGAGTCGGACTTGACTGTGCGACTGAACAACAACAAAATAGATAGGGACTCTGGGGCAAGTGATGCTCTGTCTTCTTGGTGCTTGGGGGGGGGGGTCAACAGTGGGAGGGCGTCTAGTGTCCTGGCCCCACTGCTGAGCCTCCTGATGGCCCCTGGTATTTTGGGCCACCATGTGACAGAGCGTTGGACTAGATGGGCCTTTGGCCTGATCCGACATTGGCTTCTCTTATTTTCTTATATGCAGCTGAGATCCATCAGTGGCTACTAGCCACAAGATATAGATAGGAACTCTTGGTCTGGGGCAAGTGATGCTCTGTATTCCTGGAGCTTGGGAGGGGAACAGTGGGAGGTCTTCTCGTGTCCTCCTGGCCCCACTGGTGGACTTCCTGATGGCACCTGGTATTTTTGGCCACTGTGTGACCCAGAGTGTTGGACTGGATGGGCCATTGGCCTGATCCAACACTGGCATCTCTTATGTTCTTATGTTCTGTTCTGCCTTGGGAGAGCCCCTCTCTCATTCATTTCCTAGCATTTTGATTTGAGGACATCTCTGCCGTTCCATTTCCCCTGTGCGTTGCTGTGATTCTCTACATTTACAAGCACCCTGTCATCTTGTAGCATCCAATCCTTGGCGGAGTCTGTTTATAGAGAATATTGAAACGGGAGGACTTGGGAGTGCGTTTTTAAAAGAATGGGTTTCCCCCCCCCCTAACATTTCATTTCTCTAACAGCTGTTGTTTTTATGCTCTTATCAGTGTTGCTATGGTTGGGTGCCAATGTTGGGGCCGTAATTCTGTTTGTGCACAGAACACCTTGAGAGGTCTGAATCGAGCAGTGTGTTTCCATTATCACTCGGTCCGTTCAAACCGATTCTCACAAACCACCACCACCCCCAAGTTCCTTCTGGGGGCATCTGTTTCTATTTACTGACATCTTTATTCCGCCCTTTTCTTCCCAAGAGAAACCCAAAACCGCTCGCGACATTGCTCTCCCCGCCACCGTTGTAGCTTCGAAACAGCAAGGCTGTGGTCACCCAGTGAGTTTCCACAGCGGAGTGGACATCTGACCCTAGGTCTTCCCTATCCTAGTCCGGGGGTCCCCAACGTGGTATAGAATCATAGAATCCCAGAGTTGGAAGGGGCCATGCGGGCCATCTAGTCCAACCCCCTGCTCAGTGCAGGGTCACTGATGCCTTGCCTACCACCCACCAAGTGATTCTAGAAAGTGGGCGGAGCTAGGTGGGACTTTTTCTCAGCAAGGCTTCTGATTGGCTGTGCAGAATAAAAGGAATCCTGTTAACCAGAGCTTCAGCCTGAAATGCTGAAGCGTTCCGAAGAAGAAGAAGAAGAAGAAGAAGAAGAAGAAGAAGAAGAAGAAGAAGAAGAAGAAGAAGAAGCCCACCAACAGCAACAACGTTCATGGCTCCCAGCCGCTGGCCCGCCAAGGCTTCTCCCCCCACCCCGGCGACAACGACAACGACAGCAGCAACGGCTCTGCCACAGTTGCTAGCGATGAGTGCGGTCTCTGTGCATGCACAGGGAACGCTCCTTTACTTTTGGGGGGGTTTAAGTATCCCCCCTATAGTTTTTTTAATATAGATTTCAGATTTTTCTGCACATCTGGGGATCGTCCCAAATGTGTAGGAAAACCTCTTTCCCCCTAGGTGCCCCCGATGTGCAGATTTAGCTATCCGCACGCAGAGGGCACCTTGGCTATTAGAGATATAGATAATACCTCAATCCTTGACATTGGGTGGTTAGCCCCGCCTCCTGTGGCAGCCATTTTGCGACTGGCTCCACTCCGGTGATTGTGCGCGCTGTCTTTTGTGATTGCGCCCACCATCTTTTAACAGAATTCCAAAGGTGCCCACAGACACTAAAAAGTTGGGGACCCTTGCCCTTCACCAACATAAGAACATAAGAACATAAGAGACACCAATGCTGGATCAGGCCAAAGGCCCATCCCGGGAACGCTCCTTTACTTTGGGGGGGGGGTTTAAGTATCCCCCCTATAGTTTTTTTAATATAGATTTCAGATTTTTCTGCACATCTGGGGATCGTCCCAAATGTGTAGGAAAACCTCTTTCCCCCTAGGTGCCCCCGATGTGCAGATTTAGCTATCCGCACGCAGAGGGCACCTTGGCTATTAGAGATATAGATAATACCTCAATCCTTGACATTGGGTGGTTAGCCCCGCCTCCTGTGGCAGCCATTTTGCGACTGGCTCCACTCCGGTGATTGTGCGCACTGTCTTTTGTGATTGTGCCCGCCATCGTTTAACAGAATTCCAAAGGTGCCCACCAATGCTCCCTCTAAGCTGTGGAGTCTCGTGAGGAAAAATTCTACCTTGTGAGCTACTGGCATTAAAGCTGTGAGCGAGCCATTTGGCTACTGCATAAATCAGTTTGCTCTGGAGCCCCATCCTCCCTGAGCTGAGACAAACAATGTGTGAGCTGGAGGCTAAAAAACTGCGAGCTGGCTCACACTAACTCAGCTTAGAGGGAACACTGGTGCCCACAGGCACTAAAAAGTTGCCCTTGACCAATATTCTTACCACTACTCCACACGCCATGGAATCTGCTTTTGCGGTTGTGTTATACCGTCAGATTTTGTTTGTTTGTTTAGTTTGTTTGTTAGTCACACTTGACTGGGAAACCTCTCTTTGCCCTTAAGCTGTGAGCTGCCCTCTGGCCACTCCTACCTTTCTTGCTTTGTCCTCTCCCTCTCTTCACATGGCCTTCCATGGAGACACATGTCTCCGCATTGTCTCTCTCTTACAGACAATGCCTTCTGACAGGGCTCTTTTTGTAGCAGGTACTCATTTGCATATTAAGCGACACACCCCTAATGTAGCCAATCCTCCAAGAGCTTACAGTAGCCCCTGTAAGAAGAGCTCTGTAAGCTCTTTGAGGACTGGCTACATTGGGGGGGTGTGGCCTAATATGCAAAGGAGTCCCTGCTACAAAAAGAGCCGTGCCGCAGGCAAGCTGGCCATTTGAGATAGGGAAAATTCCCTTTAGAGTAGGTTTATCTTGCTCCTTTCTCCTTTTTTGTGTGTGTGTTTTTTTTTTGTATTTTTCATATACGTGTGAGTGTGTGTATGTACCTGGAAGTCATGGCGACCTCTGGTGACTGACCCTGGAGGATATTCATAGAGGCGGCTGAATAAAGCCTGCCCCTGCCTCCCTACTGCTGGTATTCCAAGGACTTGTCGGCAATGCTCCCTCTAAGCCGTGGAGTCTCGTGAGCAAAAATCCTACTTTGTGAGCTACCGGCATGAAAGTTGTGAGCAAGCGATTTGGCCACTTCGTGAATTAGTTTGCTCTGGAGCCCTCCTTCCTGAGCTTAGACAGAAATGTGTGAGCCGGAGGCTAGAAAACTGCGAGCTGGCTCAGACTAACTCAGCTTAGAGGGAACACCGCTCCGCTTCCGAGATCTGACAAGATCGGGCTTGTTTGGGCTATCCAGGCCAGGGCACTTCTCTCTCTCCTTTCGAATGCAACCTGGATGTGAACTGAATCTACTTGAATAAGTGTAAGATAACGTTTTCTGCAGGGCTTTTTTTGTAGAAAAAGCCCAGCAGGAACTCATTACCATAATAGGTCATACCCAACAGCAGAAACTCATTAGCATATTAGGCCACACCCCTGACAGCACTGCTCATTAGCATATGAGGCCACACCCCATGTTACCAGAAGTGTGGTTATTCAGCCACACCCACCTTTTGCTTCTTATTCTGTTTACCTTGTTTGTTGTCAAAACCCAGGGACTTTTTTGTAGCAGGAACTCCTTTGCATGTTAGGACACACACCCCTAATGTAGCCAATCCTAATGAGCTTCTGCTGTTGGGTGTGGCCTATTATGCTAATGAGCTCCTGCTGGGCGTGGCCAACTCAAGAGCCAGCAGGAACTCCGTTCCTGTGTGTTCCTGCCCAAAAATAGCCCTGGTTTTTTGCAATCTACTTCTCAGGAGATTTATTTGCTGCATTCAGTGTCACAGTTCTGTGAATGGGCAAAGCTCTGCTCTATTAACCAAATATCCCAATATTCCCAACTTGGAGCTGGCAACCTTAGGTAGCAGGGAGATAACATAAGTTACTTCTTGACAGGGGTCATTTCCTGTCGGAGCGTACAGGAGCGGAGCTCCGGCAGTAAGGAGCCCAGGGGGCGGGCATATGCAACAAGCCCCACCCCCTGTTCCCAGCAGCCCTCAGTCGGGCCACAAAGTGCAAGAAGCAGCCAGGTAAGTTGCAGCGCCCCCCCCCCAACCCCGCTTACAAGCTCTCCCTCCTCTGTGAGGGCAGATGCATGTCCCCCCCAATAGCTAGCAATCCAAAACAGTCCAGTAGAGCCTGAGCGGTGGGTGTTGTCTTCTGACACACTTCTGGTGATGTCAGGGGGTGTGACATATGCTAATGAGTTATGCTAATGAGTTATGCTAATGAGTTATACTAATGAGCTCCTGCACCTCTTTTTCTACGAAATGACCCCTGCTTCTGGACATGGGAAAAGCTAAATTAGACAGCCTTTTAAAATGTTTTATTCATTGTATACTGTATTGTATTTTGCACTCGGCTTCGCCGCATGTGAGCCACCCTGAGCCTTTGGGAGGGCGGGATATAAATCAAACTAATAAATAAATAAATAAATGAAAATAATAGACAGGGGTACACAGCAAAGTGACACCCCGGATTTCGATGGGCTCGGAAAGGCGTCGCCGCTCTTAGGACGGCACCGCAGACGCCTTCCAGCGCGACCGTCATGTTCACCATTTATTGGTGCAAATGTCAAAAACATGCTTCACGATACAAACATTTTTGACATTTCCCACTGAGCCGCCTAAGAATTACTGGTAAATGCCAACACATGTCCTGAAACGGAGGGATCGAGGCAGCCAGCTCTGCCACTTGTCAAAAATTACTCCCCAGCTCTGTCCTTCCTTGGAATACGGCTCATTCTTCTATTTATCCTCTTCTGCGCTTTATTGCCTTTATTCAGATGTTCACGCCCACGCTTCTCTCCCCTCCTCTCTTTTATCCAGACGGCGACAACCGTGGGAGGGCGGAACATGAGGCTGAGAGCATGTGACTGGCCCAAGGTCATCCAGCAAGCTTCCAGGGCAGAGTGGGGATTCGAACCTGGATCCTAGTCTGACAGTCTAATCACAACACCCTGGTGGATTGCGCTTCCTGTTTGGCTCCAACCTCCCCGTGTGTGTGTGTAAAATGCCATCAAATAGCCGCTGACTTATGGTAACCCCGACAAGGGGCTTTCAAGGCCAGTGAGAAAGAGAGGTGGTCTGCCATGGCCTTCCTCTGCAGAGCCTTCCTTGGTGGTCTCCCTTCCAAGAACCAACCCTGCTTACAGCAACCCCAGCAATGGGCTTTCAAGGCAAGGGAGAAGCAGAGGTGGTTGGCCATGGCCTTCCTCTGCAGAGCCTTCCTTGGTAGACTCCCCTACACTGGAGGTCTTTAAACTGAAGCCCGGTGGCCTCGGAGAGAATAGTGGCATACTCCTGCACTGTCAGGGAAAATACTGGCGTAGTCCTGCACTTTTCAGATGGCCTCCAAAGTCCCTTGTAACTCTAAAACTGTATGATTTTCCTGTTTTGAAATCTGAACACCTCCTCCTGTCTCGGTTTAGGCTCACCTCCAAGCACTGACCCTGCTTAGCTTCTAACTTATGGTGACCCAGCAAGGGGCTTTCAAGGCAAGTGAGAAGCAGAGGTGGTTTGCCATGGCCATCCTCTGCAGAGTTTCCTTGGTGGCCTTCCATCCAAGTACTGACTCTGCTTAGTTTCCAACATATAATGACCCCAGCAAGGGGCTTCCAAGGCAAGTGAGAAGCAGAGGTGGTTTGCCATGGCCTTCCTCTGCAGTTTTTCCTTGGTGGCCTTCCATCTGAGTACTGACTCTGCTTAGTTTCCAACATATAATGACCCCAGCAAGGGGCTTCCAAGCCAAGTGAGAAGCAGAGGTGGTTGGCCATTGCCTTCCTCTGCAGAGTCTTCCTTGGTGGCCTTCCATCCGAGTACTGACCCTGCTTAGTTTCCAACATATAATGACCCCAGCAAGGGGCTTCCAAGGCAAGTGAGAAGCAGAGGTGGTTGGCCATTGCCTTCTTCTGCAGAGTCTTCCTTGGTGGCCTTCCATCCGAGTACTGACTCTGCTTAGTTTCCAACATATAATGACCCCAGCAAGGGGCTTCCAAGGCAAGTGAGAAGCAGAGGTGGTTGGCCATTGCCTTCCTCTGCAGAGTCTTCCTTGGCCTTCCATCCGAGTACTGACCCTGCAATGACCCCAGCAAGGGGCTTCCAAGGCAAGTGAGAAGCAGAGGCAGTTGGCCACTGCCTTCCTCTGCATAGCAACCCTGGACTTCCTCGATAGTCTCCCATCCAAATACTGACCATGGTCGACGAGTTCAGGCTAGCCCGGGCCACCCAAATCAAGGTGTCTATATATCTAAGGTGACGTCATCGTGCCAGGCACATCATGTGGGGGATGCTCTAGCGTTTGGCCAAAAACGCTATAGAGTTTTTGGGCAAATGCTAGAGCATTCCCCCCACCACATGCAAGAAGATCCAGGAGAGGAGCCCCCCGCCGGCAAAAGGTAGGGACCTGGCAACCCTACTGTGAATGTATGAAGATTCTCTTTTTTATATTCCTGTTTGTTGCTTCCATTTCCTCTAGTTATTGTTGCTCTGGTACCTTTTGTTCCTCATGGTTAGCCTTCTTTCCGGCTCGTGGGTTATTAAGAAGAGAAGAAGAAGAGAGATTGGATTTATACCCCACCCTTCACTACCCAAAGGAGTCTCAGAGCGGCTGACAAACTCCTTTCCCTTCCCCCTCCCCACAACAGACACCCTGTGAGGTAGGTGGGGCTGAGAGAGCTCTGACAGAAACGGCTCTTTTTCAAGGACAGCTCTTATCAGAGCTACAGCTTGCCCAAGGTCATCCAGCCAGGTGCAAGTGGAGGAGTGGGGAATCAAACCCGGTTCTCCCAGATTAGAGTCTGCGCACTGAACCACTACGCCAAACTAACTCAGATGATTCAAGCCAGTCAAGGATCACATAGTGCTTCATTTAAAATTGCTTTGAATGCATGAATATTCACCTTTTTCATTCCTGCTTTTTTTTTTCCTGCTTGTTGCCTCCATTTCCTCTAGTTATTGTTGCTTTGGTACCTTTTGTTACTTGTGTTTATGCTACTCTCCAGCTCCTGGATTGCTAACTCAGAGTATTCAAGCCAGTCAGGGATCCCATAGAAGTTCCTGGAAAACTACATTGAATGTATGCATATTTACTTTGGAATACAAATATTAACTGTTTCTCATCCCTATCCTTTGCCTTTGTTTCCTCTAGTTGTTGTTGCTTTGGTGCCATTTTCCTCCCTAATGGTTATGCTTCTTTCCAGGTCCTGGATTAGTAACTTGGATTATTCAAGCCAGTCAGGGATTGCATAGTGAACAAGAGAGAAAACTAAGACCTGAGAATGTGCACCCTGGATGAGTCACTCAGATGATCCCAACCAATCAGGGATCACACTAAGAATGGAGTTACCTCCCTCCTCTATGGAGCCTGTTGGCAGAACAGTCCTGCTCTGGCCTGCAGGCCCTGTTCCACCCTGCCCTCCAAGGTTTCCCCAGTACCTGGAGAGGCTTCTCTCTCTCTGGTAACCCGCTACCACCACCTGACATCTGTAGACATCTGTAGGCCTCGCCTCTGTGTCTCCTGCTGCCCAGCAACTGGTCACCACAGGGACTATTACTGCCATGTACGCCGCTGGAGGAATAGCCACTTGCCAACTGCCTGCCTTCCCCCTGGCGCTCCTTTTAAAACAGTGTGTCCAAGACAGTGGAGGTCTGTGTGGTACAGAGAACTACCAGCATCAGAAGTTATAAACCCATATGTTCCCCCAAGGGCACTACGGTCGGGGGCAAAACATCTTTTAGTTGTCCCAGCCCCTGGAGATGTCAAATATGCTACGACTAGGGCCGGGGTTTTTTCGGTGGCGGCTCCTATCTGGTGGAACGAGCTCCCGGAGGAGATCAGGGCCCTGCGGGACCTTATGCAGTTCCGCAGGGCCTGCAAGACGGAGCTCTTCCGCCAGGCTTTTGAGTAGGAGGCGCCGCCTTCACTGTACCACCACCGTGCTGCCATGTCTGGCAATGCAATCTGGCCTTGGGAATGAAGAACGGACATAGCGTAGACCGGTCAAGAGGAGACAGTAGATCCTCTGAAACATTGTATTGGAGCCCCGTCTTGGATGACATATTGTTACGAGCACTGATTTTAAATGTAAATGTAAATGGAATTGATTGTTTTATCTGGTTTTAGTGTTATGTATGGCAATTGCCTCTTGTTAGCCGCTCAGAGCCCATGTGGAAGGGTAGGATATAAGTCAAATAAATAAATAAATAATAATAATAATAAATAAACTATTCATTAAAAAGAAAATGTTCACAAGCATACTTTTCACAAAGCACCAGACTGAGCAAGGGAGGCAAAAGAAATGGGTAAAATGCAATTCCTCTGTCCCTCTCTCTGTACATGCCCTATCAGATGTTAAACTATAGGACAGGCTCCTTAGCCTAGGATGTTATAGATCTCTACAGATTTTTCCATTACCTAGCTGCTTCCTTCAGCTGTCCAGGCCAGCGTATAGCTAATGGCCCCCTCCTCCAGACCTCAGTTAAGAGTTCTGTCTCCTCTGATAGACTCAGCACCAAAGAAAGCTTCATCCTTACCCCCAGGAGTTTTACCTTATCTCTGTTCCCTACCCACTGAACAGGTCAGGCTGGTCAAAGAAGCTTTTCCTGGAGTCTTTCTAGTCTAAGGTCCTCCAAATTTCTGTTCCCTGCTTGGGGTGGGGGAGAGACTGGGCCCTCCTATTGTCTTTAGCTGGACCTATTAGCATTTCTTAAGAGGTAACTGAGTTGAGGCTGGAAAGCCATTGAACTGACTTCCCTCTTTCCCCTGTTCTCTACCCAGAGAGAAAAACTTTTAAAACCTCCTCGTAAAGTTTTTACTCAGGCCGGACCTTTACCCACCAAAAAATGAATTTCATCACAGAGCCAATTAGATTTAGTTATGTGATAATATCAGTGGGGAAAGAGGGCAAAAGAGGGCACCCTAACTTAATTGGCATTTTTTTTAAAAAAATGTATTTATTTATTTTTGCAGACATTGGATTGGATCCGGTGGCTAAATTTGTGGGAGGAGTTGGCACGGCATATCTTTCCCTGCCTTCCCCCTTTCCAAGAAGACTGTTGTTTCTCCCCCAAATCCTCTCTGAAGATTCAGAGCACCTTACAAGCAAATTTACCATATGAAAGGGCACTCATCTCTTCCATGAGTTGTACCTAAAGTTGCCAACCACCTGGTGGGGCCTGGAGCTCTCAGAACCAGTTTGGTATAGTTGTTAAGAGCGGCGGACTCTGATCTGGAAAACCGGGTTTGATTCCCCACTCCTCCTCCACATGAAGCCAGCTGGGTGACCTCAGGTCAGTGCCAAGTTCTCTCAGAGCTGTCCTCTCACAAGCAGTTCTCTAAGAGCTCTCTCAGCCCCACCTACCTCACAGGGTGTCTGTTGTGCGGAGGGGAAGGGAAGGAGACTGTAAGCCGCTCTGAAATTCCAAGTGAAGGATGGGGTATAAATCCAAATCTTCTTCTTCAGAGGTCAGTTCGCCTGGGGGAAATGGCTGTTTCGGAGGGCATTACAGCTTGCTGAGGTCTCACACCTCCCCAAAGCCCTACATCCATAGAGTCCACTTCAAAATCTCCACGAATTTCCCAACCCGGAGCTGGCAACTGTCATTGTTCCACTGAATCCAGCCCATTAATGAAAGACATTAAAACAGGGGTGTCAAACATGTGGCCCAGGGGCCGGATCAGGCCCCCAGAGGTCTTCTATCAGGCCCTCAGCGGAACTAGCTATCTTCCGCTGCTTCTTCCAGTTCTGCTGCTGTTGCGTCATCGTAGGTTTGCAGCTTACAGATACACACCTGAACAGCATACTCAAGATTGCAACAGCCCAGACATTTTGAAGCAATAATTCAGAGCAAGAATTGTCAGTTATCAGACACTGTTAAATAAACAAAATATTGCAAGAGTGCTAATGTTTTAAGCATGTTTTTTATTTTAAGTAAAAAAAAATCTTTGTGTTTGTGTCCTTTATAAAGTTTATATCTCTGCTATCTAGCATTACATTTTATGACACACATGGCCCGGCCCAACAACGTCTGATTTATGTCAGATCCGGCCCTCATAACAAATGAGTTTGACACCCCTGCAGAAAAAGATGGGGCGTTTTTCTACAATGCCCAAAGGGCTGCCAAGTAAAAGGGCTGATCGGCCTAATCAAAATGAGATCCCCTTTCTTTAAGGAGTTACAAGGAAACTTCCGGCACCGCCTCTGCAAAAACAGCATTTCCTCTAACTTCCCTGGGCATTTTCCCCAAGGAGTGTAATCCTGCCAGTTAGAGACCATGTTGTTTGCGAAACAATAGAGATTTTCTGTTTTGTTTTGTTTACAGTAAGGCAGATTGGGAAATAGAGCCGCTTTCGGTGAGCAATGGTGGTTGTTGTTTTTTTAAAAAAAAAAAAAAATTAAGGTGAACAACAGGGAAGCCGGAGAGATTTTCTGTCACTGTGGCAGGAATACGTCGAGGGGATCAGAGTCCAGTGCGGAAGCGGTACAACAAAAGTGTCAAATTACCATCAAGAGACACAGCAGGTGCTGTGACGGGAGGGGAAAACCCAGCATGGGAAAAACATACAAATATCTTTGCCTCAGATAGCAAAAAGTGACAGCAGAGGAAGCCGGCCTGGCTTGTCAGCCTTCCCTAGTAATCTGCACTCTTCCCAGAAGCCTCTTTCCGAAAAGGAGAGGTGGTGTCAGACTTGAGACAAGACAGAGCTTACCCTAGCGAGTTACCTGAGCTTGTTCATAGGCCTCCTCAGGGCTATTTTTGGGCAGGAACGCACAGGAACGGAGTTCCGGCTGGCTTCAGAGTTGGCCATGCCCACTATAGAGAGCCAGTTTGGTGTAGTGGTTAAGTGCACGGGACGCTAATCTGGGAGAACCGGGTTTGATTCCCCACTCCTCCACTTGCACCTGGCTGGATGACCTTGGGCAAGCCGTAGTTCTGGCACAGCTGTCCTTGAAAAAGAGCAGTTTCTGTCAAGAGCTCTCTCAGCCCCACCTACCTCACAGGGTGTCTGTTGTGGGGAGGGGAAGGGAAAGGAGTTTGTAAGCCGCTCTGAGACACCTTTGGGTAGTGAAGGGCGGGGTATAAATCCAATCTCTTCTTCTTCTCTTCTATAGCTAAAACCTCTGCACGTGTGGCTACGGAGGGAAGGCCTGGAAAGCGACCCCCCCACCCGGGTGACTCCGAAGCGGGCGGGCCAGAGGGGCCCCTGGAAGGATCGGGGAGGCATTTAAGGGCCGGCTTGCCAGGCATCCTGCAGCCGTGGGGCACCTGGGCAAGTCAAGGGAAGACATGGGGTGTGGCCTAATATGCTAATGAACTGCTGTTGGGGTGTGGCCTCCAAATGAATTTCTGCTGTTGGGTGTGGTCTATTATGCTAATGAGTTCCTGCTGGGATTTTTCTACAAAAAGAGCCCTGGGCCTCCCCGGAAACCAGATGGGTATAGTGATGAGAAGAGAAGAGATTGGGTTTATACCCTGCCCTTCACTACCCAAGGGAGTCTCAGAGCGGCTTACAATCTCCTTTCCCTCCCCCTCCCCACAACAGACACCCTGTGAGGCAGGTGGGGCTGAGGAAGCTCTGACAGAAACGGCTCTTTTTCAAGGACAGCTCTTATCAGAACTACGGCTTGCCCAAGGTCATCCAGCAGGTGCAAGTGGAGGAGTGGGGGAGTCAAACCCGGTTCTCCCAGATTAGAGTCTGCACACTTAACCACTACACCAAATGGCAAACCACCTCTGCTCATCTCTTGCCTTGAAAACATAAGAACATAAGAAGAGTCCTTCTGGATCACACCAGTGAACGTTAAGAGCATAAGGGAAGCCATGTTCGATCAGGCCGACACCCTGTGTCACACAGCAGGGCCAGAACTCCAGCAGCCCACCCAATGTTGCCCCCAAGTCGTCCATCTAGTTCAGCATCCTGTCTCACACAGTTGTCGTCGACCAGTTCCTCTGGAGGACCAACAACAGGCCTTCCCCTGATATTTCCCCCTGGCACTGGGATTCAGGGGTTGACTGCCTCTGAACGTGGAGGTTCCCTTTCATCACCAGAGCTAGGAGCCTCTGACAGACCTGTCCTCCATGAATCTGTCTAATCCTCTCTTAAAGGGGATGCCTGTGGCCATCACTACATCCTCTGGCAGCAAATCCCGCATTTTAAACACTTGCTGTGTAAAGAAGTATTTTGTTTGGTCCATCTTGAGAATGCGATGAGGGGTGGCCATAAGCTGGTTACGACTTTGACAGCACACAGTACTGGGGAATTTCACATTACCGGTTTCAAGCCGGTAATGATCCATTTTGAAGTGAACCGGTATAGGGCTGCCATTTTACACATGGCTTTCCCCTTCCGGTAAAGAGCTGGGTCTGAAGCAGTTTGCCATTTCAGATTGCACCACTTTTTCCCACTTTCCCCCCGCTGTTTTTCGCCCATGTGGGCAATCTCCGGCTTTTTTTTAACGTTCGCTTTAGAGTGCTATATCGCTATAGCAGTATAACAAAACACTCCATGCATTCCAATGGGATTGATATAATGCTATTCTGTTATAGCTATAAAGCAAACGTTCTAAAAAAAAGCCGGAGACCGCCTGCGCGGGCAAAAAACGGCAGGAAAAAGCACATCGGAACCGGGAGAGGAAACTGAGGAGTACTTAGAAGCGGTTGACAGGTAAAACGCTTCAGCCCCGTTTCTTAAACGGGACAGAAGCGATTGTGTATGAAATGACAAATATATTCCGGAAGGGAACCGGTTCTCAAATGGTTCTGTCTGAAATGACAATCAGAAACCATGTGGGAACCGTTCCTCTTCCGGAATATATTGCCTGTCTGAAATTCCTCAGTTAGTAGACAGTATGAAATGACCTTGCACTCTATCACCCAAATGGAGACAGAAGACTAGCGTTGCCAGGTCTGGCTTGGAAAAGGCCTGGAGACTTTGGGGGCAGAGCCAGAAGAGGGCGTAGTTTGGGGAGGGGAGGGGCCTCCGCATGCGACAATGCCACAGGGCCCACCCTTCAAAGCCGCCATTTCCTCCAGGGGAGCTGATCTCTGTCAGCTGGAGACCAGTTGTAAAAGCGGGAGATCTCCAGGCCCCACCTGGAGGCTGGCAACCCTACAGAAGACACCAGAATGTACAGAATAGACTTGGCCTAACAAAGGGCTCGTCTGCATCATCAAAGAATGTTGTTCTAACTTTTTAGCATGGGTTGCTAAATGCAGGCTGCCAAAATGGCTACCAGCATTGTCGAGCAATTCCACCCTGGCTCCAAACTGACGGACGACAAATCATCTCCTCCCTCACAGCTGGCAGAGGGAACACGAGCTGAACCAGCAGACAATGGAGCATCCATGTTTTGGAGCCAGTTGGATGGAGACCCAAAGAAATGCCTTCTTGGCCTCTTAAGAAAGCTGGATAAACCCAGCTTGTTTCCAAGAGGGTGGGTGAGAGGAGGAGGAGGAGGAGACTGGATGTATACCCCACCCTTCACTACCCAAAGGAGTCTCAGAGTGGCTTACAATATCCTTCCCTTCCCCTCCCCACAACAGACACCCTGGGAGGTAGATGGGGCTGAGAGAGCTCTTTTGAGGACTGCTCTTGAGAGAACAGCTCCGAGAGAACTTGTGACTGACCCAAGGTCACGCCAGCAGCTGCATGTGAAGGCATGGGGAATCAAACCCGGTTCTTTTGGATTAGAGTCCATGCTCTTAACCACTGCACCAAATGGGAGAGAGTAAAACTGCAATCCAAAATCCACTTCCTTCCTTCTAAATCCATCAAAGTCGATGGGCTTTGAAAAGTCCAACTCCGCTTAAGATTTCACTGTAAGCCCAATTCCCACTCACGTACCGCTGATGGGCTCCATTCGGTTTCTCCAAGTGGAACTATTCTGAAAATTGGGAGGGATTGAGTTGAGCTAGGGTTCTCAACCTCCAGGTGGGGCCTGGAGACCTACTGGAATTACACCTAACCTCCAGGCAACAGAGATCAGTCCCCCTGGAGAAACTGGCTCCTATGGCATTATACCCTGTTGAGGTTCCTCCTCTCCCCAAACCCTGCTCTCCCCATATTTTTTATGCCCC
>NW_015177086.1:67605-68136 GCF_001447785.1 Gekko japonicus | reverse complement strand
GAGTGGGGAATCGAACCCAGTTCCCCAGATTAGAGTCTGGTGCTCTTAACCACTCGTCTGTGCTGGCTCTCAGCAACACACAGCAAATGCTGGCTTCTCCCCCTCACTCTCCCATTGGCTGGCCTCCAGCCAGGCCAGCCAATAGTGCCTCATGCCACATTTGAAATCACGGGGGTGAGAACAACCGTGTCCCTGGCTCTGGCCCCAAACACATTTCGATGAAATAAGCAAAGGGGACCACGCATTCTTTGAAGGAAAGGTCATCTTTAATATTTTCTGTTTCATTTCCTGCTGCTGTAACATCGGCCTCTTCCTTTGCTGGCTCTCCCGCCCCCCTTTTGACCATGCATCCCCTCCTGTGTTTGTTTATTTAGGTTGCAAGCTAGAGGGCAGGAGTCTATTTTTATTTTCATTTGATGTTCTTTCTAACTGGGTGTTTCCCCCCCCTCCACTATGGTTCAGTGCCTTTTGAACCGGCTTCTGAAATAAGAAAGAGCATTACTATATGAAGAAGAAGAAGAAGAAGAAGAA
>NW_015177086.1:61378-67097 GCF_001447785.1 Gekko japonicus | reverse complement strand
ATCAAACCCGGTTCTCCCAGATTAGAGTCCGCGCACTTCACCACTACACCAGACTGGCTTCAAAAAAGATGGCTTCAAAAAAAAAAATGAAGAGATGTCCCCATAACTTTCAGCCTTCTCTCAGAGAATGAGCTGTGATCCCGGAAGGTCATGGGTTCAAATCTCATCTCCGCCTTGATCTTATTAGGTGCCCTTAACACAAACTTCTTCCTCTCTCAGCCTTAATCCCCCATCTGGAATATAAGAATAATAAGACTGACCTACCTTACAGGGATGTTGTCAGGACAGGGTTGCCAGTCGCCCGGCACTGGCAGGAAATCCCCCCATCCTGCCTCTCATTTTCCACTACTGCTTGAACCAGAAGAAAAAAATCTAAAGGCAGTTGGGTCAACAGCATGGCATCACTTCCAGGGAAAACCTGGGAGCGATATCACGTCTCTCTAGGAATCACCAGAAACTCTATGGTAAAACAATAGTATCCTCGGCAATTCCTAGAGAGGACTGATACCACTTCCACTTTTTTTCCAGAAGTGGTGTCACGCCATTGGTAATGGCTGTGCCCCTTGTAAAGATTATTGCGAGTTCATGTGAAGTGTTCCAGAGGTGTTGCTGGGAGGCGACAGTCACTGGACGTGGGGGATCTCCTGCCCCCAGCGGGGATATGGGAGCCCTACATGCACTCTGCCATCAAGCGCACTTCCTAGTGTGCTAGCCCTTACGTTTGCACAAGGCTCATCAAAACCAGTAAGCTTGCATGTGGAGCAGTGCGAGTGCAAGAGGAAGCATGCGGAATGGCAGAGCCTATCTAGCGCGCATGGGACTTGTTCATAGGATCCAAGCCAATCACTGTAGAAGCATAACACATCAAAGCTGCCAGGAAGAAGAGAAGAAGAAGAAGAGATTGGATTCCTACCCCGCCCTTCACTACCCAAAGGAGTCTCAGAGCGGCTTACAAACTCCTTTCCCTTCCCCTCCCCACAACAGACACCCTGTGAGGTAAAAGAAGAACAAGAAGAAGAGATTGGATGTATACTCTGCCCTTCACTTGGAGTCTCAGAGCGGCTTACAAACTCCTTTCCCTTCCCCTCCCCACAACAGACACCCTGTGAGGTGGGTGGGGCTGAAAGAACTCTGACACAAACTGCTCTTTTTCAAGGACAGCTGTGCCAGAGCTTGTGACTGACCCAAGGTCACATCAGCAGGTGCGAGTGGAGGAGTGGGGAATCAAACCCGGCTCTCCCAGATTAGAGTCCGCACACTTAACCACTACACCAAACTGGCTCTCTTCTTCCCTCCTGAACTCCCCCTCCTCCTCCTCTTCTTATTATTCTTCCCTCCTGAACTCTTCCTCCTCCTCCTCCTCCTCCGCTTCTTCTTCCCTCCTGAACTACAAAGAAAGTGGAGGCCTGGATTTCCCAGGAAAGGAGTTTTGAGACACAGGAAGCAGGTCGACAGCAGAACGTCTGGGATGCCGATTCTCAAAGGCAGGATCGGAATACAAGACTCGACCAGTCATGCAGGAGGAGCCAAGCGGCCAGGCCGATCGGTTACATCCAGGGCATCTGAGGCTCTGGAGCCTTCAATCTTTTCTCCCAAAGAGGCCTTCCGATTCAGTGGATGGATGAGGCTAATTCCTCCGGTTCCCAAAAGAACAACGACGACAATAAACGTTTCCTCGGGATGCCATCTAAGCCATGCTGGGAAGCGCTACGAACCCTGCAGGGAAACCCAAAGAGTACTAGGGAGAGATAATTACCAGTCTCGGGAGGGTGGGCGGATAATTAATACTATGATAAGAAGTGCCTCTGGCATGTCGGGGGATGCCAGGCAAGTGGCAGAAGGGAACGGGAGAGCCCTCAAGTAATGAACGCGTTCCCTAATTCATGAAGGGGACAGCGGTTGCAGGGAATGGGAGAGCAGGGAGCGGACTGGGAAATCCAGTCCTCTACTTTCTTTGTAGTTCAGGAGGGAAGAAGAGGAGGAGGAGGAGGAGGAGGAAGAGTTCAGGAGGGAAGAAAAAGAAGTTGAAAGAAGGAGGAGGAGGAGGAGTTCAGGAGGGAAGAAGAAGAGGGGGAGGGGAGGAGGAATTCAGGAGGGAAGAAGTAGTGGAGGAGGAGGAAGCGTTCAGGAGGGAAGAAAAAGAAGAAGTTGAAAGAAAGGAGGAGGAGGAGGAGGAGGAGGAGTTCAGTAGGGAAGAAGAGGAAGAGGAGGAGGGGGAGGGGGAATTCGGGAGGGAAGAAGAAGAGGAGGAGGAGGAAGAGTTCAGGAGGGAAGAAGAAGAAGAAGGGGAAGAAGAAGATTGGATTTATACCCTGCCCTTCATTCCCTGAAGGAGTCTGAGAGCGGCTTACAAACTCCTTTCCCTTCCCCTCCCCACAACAGACACCCTGTGAGGTGGGTGCGGCTGAGAGAGTTCTGAGAGTACTGTGACTAATCCAAGGTCACCCAGCTGGCTGCATGTGAATCAAACCCAGTTCTCCAGATTAGAGTCCGCCACTCTTTTTTTTTTTTAAAGTACCCATAAGGTACACTTTTATTGTTTTTCATATTATACACCAACCAACAAACATACAACATAAAGATCCACTTACACACATGAAACATACAAAGAGATCAGTATATTTTCTTATAACTCTATTACCATATTTAAAGAATTTCTATGTTTGCTTAAGTTTCTGTATACTCTTATCTTTTTACCATAGTTTCTATTTAACTAAAAAAGATTAATAATACCAAAAATTTCATTACTTTAAGCTATGCATTTATATTGTACCAATCATACAGTTTTTTCCACGTCTTTTGAAATGTTGGGTCTGTTGTCCCTCTCATCACCACTCTTAACCACCACACTAAGCTCACTCGCGGAGCATCTGCCGGGCATGCAGAAGGTCCCAGGTTCAGTCCCCGGCATCTCCATTTAAAAAGGGCCAAGTAGTAGGTGACGTGAATGACCTCCTGGAGGGGTGGTGGGGTTTTTTGCCTTCCTCTGGGCATAGAGCAGGGGTCACTGGGTGAGGGGGGGGGATTGGCTGTGAATTTTTCACTGTGCAGGGGGTTGGACTAGATGACCCCTGGAGATCCCTTCCAGTCCTACATCTCTATGAAGACCATTCTTGGCAATGCCACTTCCAGGCTTCCCCGGCTGGGTCCGGCGGCCCCCTCCCCAGCGGTTCCGATTCCCTTTTAATCCCAACTCAAACAGGAGTGAGCAGGCAGATCTCAGCGACTCCAATCACAACATCCTCTTCTGGCACCCGAACGGAGCGTGATATTTTCCCAAGTATTTGTGGACGCAGGCCAAGGAGGGATATATTTTTTTTCCCTCCCCATTATTACCCAGCCCTGCCAGCAGGCACAGCTCTTGGAGAGAAAACTGTGAAATCCACCCACCGGCCAACGCCGCGAGCTTCTTCTAGGCAGAGTGACAATTTCCCTGCCGTCGACGCTGCCCTTTGTGGGCGGGAACGGGAGAAGGGGACAGAAACTGTGAAAAGTATGATTAAAAACCTGCTTCGGCAAATATGGTTCCCTGCCCGTCCCCCTTCAGGTTTCTCTGGTAATGAGATTCTGTATTAGTGCCTGTGGGCTCGGGCCAAAAAGAGGGCTTTGCTTGAACAAAGGAGCGGACGGGTGGTAGAGTGGAGTACTTGGGCCAGGAACGACAGTTGTGAGCGGAGCTGGTCAAGGCGGAAACCCCTCATAGTATCATAGAGTCAAAGAGTTGGAAGGGACCTCCAGGGTCATCTAGTCCAACCCCCTGCACAAGGCAGGAAATTCACAAATACCTCCCCCTGCCCTCCACACCCGGACTGACCGCTGTTCCACGCCCAGAGGATGACCAAAAAACCTCCAGGATTGCTTCTTGACCCCAAAATGGCAATCAGCAGGGGTCATTTCGTAGAAAAAGAGGGGCAGGAGCTCATTAGCATAACTCATTAGCATAACTTATTTGCATATGCCACACACCCTGGCATCACCGGAAGTGTGTCAGAAGGCAACACCCACCGCTCAGGCTCCACTGAACTGTTTTGGATTGTTAGCTTTTTGGGGGGACGGGGGGACGTGCAGATCTGTCCTCGCAGAGGAGGGAGAGCTTGTACCTGAATAAAATTCGGTCTTAAAGGTGCCACTGGACTGTTTTGGGCTGGGGGGCCGGGGGGGTTAGGGTCTGCAACTTACCTGGCTGCTTCTTGCTCTGACTGAGGGCTGCTGGGAGCAGGGGGTGGGGCTTGTTGCATGGGCCCGCCCCCTGGGCTCTTTACTGCCGGAGCTCCGCTCCTGTGCGCTCCTGCAGAAAATGACCCCTGGCAATCAGCATGTCCCTGGGCGAATAAAAAAGGGCCTCGAGAACTAAGGCCATGAGAACGAAAGTAACTCCCTTCGGCCATCTATGTTTTACCATCTATACTTTACCTACAGGAGCAGATGGCTTTAAAAAGGGGTTAGAAAGATTAATGGAGACGTCTGTCAGCGGCTACGAGCCATGGTGACTAAAGGGAGCCTCCACATCCGGAGGTAGGGTTGCCACCTCTGGGTTGGAAAATACCTGGAGACTTTGGGGGTGGATCCAGGAGAGGGCGGGGTTTGGGGAGGGGAGGGGCCTCAATATGGTACAGTGCCACGGAGTCCACCCTCCAAAGCAGCCATTTCCTCCAGGGGAGCTGACCTCTGTTGGCGGGAGGTCAGCTGTAAAAGCTGGAGATCTCCAGGCCCTGCCTGGAGGCTGACAACCCTATCCAGAGGCAGTAAAGCACTGAACAGCAGGGCCAGGAGGCAATGTCAGGGGAAGGCCTTGGCCTTTGTTTCCTTTTTTTCCTTTCCTTTTTTTTTTTGCCATCAAGTCACAGCTGACTTATGGTGCACCTGTGGGGTTTTCAAGGGACGAGATGTTCAGAGGTGGTTGGCCATTGCTTTCCTCCATGTCATGACCCTGGTATTCCTCGGTGGTCTCCCTTCCCAATACTGACCAAGGATAACCCTGCTTAGCTTCCAAGATCTGACAAGACTGGGCTAGTCTAGGGCAGTGGTGGGCAAACTCATTAGTCAAGAGAGCCAAATATCAACAGTACAGCGATTGAATTTTTTTTGAGAGCCAAATATTTTTAAACTTAAACTATATAGGTAGGTACAGTGTTATTAACTTAATTAGGGTACTCGTAAACTGGCCTTTGCTAAAAAATGTCCTCAATATGATTGAGGTACGTTTGCTGAGGTCGACCCCTTCCATCTCTCCCATCCACACTCGTCTTGTATACTTGTTTCATCTCCTTTCGTTCATCCTCTCTATATGTCCAAAGTATCTATAAAATTAAATCATGACAAAATAAATCATGACAAACACTAATGTGAACAATGGCTTTGCATCTCCTTGGAAAGTTTGGGTAAGTCGGGTTTGTATGTTGTTGTTTTTAATTTTAGGCACGCACTAGAGAGCATCAATATGTATGGACTCGCTGGACCAGATTCAAGGTTCTTAGCTAGCAGCTAGCATTCTGTTCCCAACTGCAGCCTTCCAGAGGCCTCTGGAAGCTCAAAGAGCTGTTTGCCCCCCCCCCATTCTCTCAACAGCATTTCATATTAAGAGGTCCCTGAATGCAAGCTTGATTAAGTTCACAAAATATTTCATCTCTACGGGTTCCCCCCCCTAAACTTCCCACCCACATCTTGTGGCAGTGGCTTTCAAAAGTTAATTGGGCGGGGGAGCAGTTTTCAGAGGCCC